>NC_056734.1:259233411-259425911 GCF_019279795.1 Protopterus annectens
GAGCAGGTGGTATGCAACTGAGTACAGCTGGAGTTTCTTCAGTCGAGCTGCATAGGGCATCTGTTTGAAGCCAGTGATCCTCTTGGTGAGGTACTTCTGTGGTCTTTCCAGCTGTTGCAGGTGCCTTGTAAAGTACATCCCAAATGGGGCGTTGTACTCTATGATGGGTATGATGAGTGATGAGTAGAGGAGCACAATGACCTCTTTTGATCTGGATGCAAACCCTTTTGTGATTAGGTGGGCCACATAGAAGGATTTTCTAACCACTTTGGCAATGTGATTATCAAAGGAGAGGTTACTATCTACTTTTGTCCCCAGATCCCTTATTACGTTTTTCCATATTTAGGGGACTACCACCTATGTGGCAGTTTGTGGGTACTTTGTTATTTCCAAAGGGAATAACTATGCACTTTTTGGCATTTAGCTTGAGGCCATGATTTTGACACCAAGTATCCATCTCAGTGAGACCCTTTTGGAGGATGCCTGTGTCAGCCGGTGAGTCAATTATAGACCCTAGTTTGCAGTCGTCTGCGAACTTGGTCAACCATAGTCCTCCTGTGCTTGTCTGTACCTCTGAGAAGTATATGCCGAACAGGAGGGGTCCTAGGACTGAGCCCTGGGGAATGCCACTTGTAACTGGTTTAGAGTCAGACCTAGCTCCTGCAACTCTCACCATGTGGGTTCTGTCCGTGAGCCAATTGGCAACCCATCTTGTGACATAGGAGTTTATGTTCAGGCTGGTGAGCTTGTCTATAATACCAGAATGGGGAATGGTGTTGAAGGCCTTTGCGAGGTCTAGGTAGGTTGTGTGTACCACCTTTCCCTCATCTATAGCCTTGGTAACTGTCTCAAAGAAGTCCAACAGGTTTAGGAGGCATGATCTGCCCTTAACAAAGCCAAACTGGGTAGGGTCCAGTGTTTGGAGGTTCCCAATGTTTCTGTTAATGATTTCCATGATGATGCGCTCCATAGCCTTGCAGACAAAGCTAGTCAGGCTTATAAGGTGATATTTCCCCAGGTCTGTTGTGGCACCACCTTTGTGGAGTGGAAAAACCATTGCTGTGCACCACTCTATGGTAGCCTGCGGAGAGGCTGAGCTTGAACAGTATGTTTAGGTGAGGGGTTAATTCGTCTTTGAGCTCATGTAGGATGCAGTCTGGGACACTGTCCGGTCCCATTGATGCTGTGTTTTTAGCTTTGGAGAGGGCTATTTTAACCTGAGTGTCTGTAATTTCAGGGGCTCTACATTCTTCTGGTATGGTTATGGGCCCTTTTGGGCATAAGAGGGGGGTGAAGTTTGCACTGAACCTGTCTGCCAGGATGTCGACAATATCAGTTGGTTCAGTGTATGTTGTGCCATTTTGCACTAACTCAGAGCAGATCTGAGCATTGCCACTTAGATTCTTGACATAGCTAAAAATGACTTGTGGTTATCTTTGGAGTTCTTGGCAAGTTTTCTTTCAAAGCTCGCCTTGGACGATTTTATGAGGGATCGTAGTTTCTTGCCGATACTGATCAGAGATGTCTTCCCTTCTTAGGATTTTACTCTTTTCTGTACTAGTTTCCTCCTTCTATTGTATAGCTTGTTTATGGCAGGGGTCCACCAGACTGGTTTCCTTTTCTTGGAGGAGTGAGTCTTGGTTTTGCTTAGGCTAGCACAATCCATGCATTCTTGTAGGTGCCTATTATTGCTTAAATAAAATATGTATGTTTTATTGTGTTGTGCCATCTCATGGTCTTCTCGTTGGAGTGAAATGTAACACTCAGTCTGTTTTATTAACTGCTTCTACAAGCATCATATTTGTGTTAATTGACTGAAGGCCTAAAGCTAGACAGCTGAAGCAAAAAAGTACGCTCTGAAGGATCTTTCAGTCTGATCATATTGTCAGTGAAGCTCATACATAGCGGGTCAACAAGCTAGTGCATTTGCAAAGAGTTTCATAACTTTTAATGCATGTCTTAATCCTGGATTCTGAAATGAGCTCAGTGAATGGGGCCCATCTAAAACAACTATTTCAGCAATTTCCTACAAAGTTCATTGAACATCATTTGATACTCAGAAATGCAACCCTTGGTTTTCTGAAAGTTATTAAAGAAGTTCTACTCCAACTGGTATACAGTCATTGTTAACACAAAAAAATGTGTTATCTGTAAATTAAATATAAATCCGCCTTCTTATCCAAACTCCTGAGAACCACAATAAAAAAATAAATAAATCTGATAATTTACATACTTAACAAGCACCACATGTATCCTTTTCCACAGTTTATATTTCTCTACCCATATGTTCATGTTGTATGAATTATTTATGTCAGATTAGATAAACATATAAACATGGTATCACTTATCTGTTCATATATTATGTACAGTACTATGAACTGTAATTATTTTGTATAAATTTTGGCTCTGATCGTTTTTATTGGAATTTAGTAGAAAAACAGAAAAAAGTCCTTTTTTGTACAAACAGAGATGTTTCCTAATGGATGATAGAGTTGTGCATTGACAACGTTTCTCGTAATCCAATGGTTTGTGGTTCAGTTCTGCTCTCTAGACAGTCTGGTTTATATCTTTCCTCATATTTGTGTAGACATTCTTTTTGCACTGTAATTTCATCTTAAAATTATATTACTAACATCAGTGTAACCAAGCATATGGCATATATGTCATGTACATGAATTAAGTGTTTAGGGATATTTTGTCCAGTGCAATGGTACCAAATGTTCCACCGCTAAACTCAAAATAAAATGCAAAGATGAGAAGACAGCCAGCAAAGGAGAGATTGTGTTCACATTAACTTAAGTTTGTAATATGACTAGCAATCCAGTTTGAATAATTTAATATTTATAGTACACGTGCTGTAACTTTAACTTCATATTTGGGCTATGTAGTATTGAGAAAAGTGCAGTTATGCTACTTCAGCAACCATGTGTGTGTGTGTGTGTGTGTGTGTGTGTGTGTGTGTGTGTGTGGGTGGGGGGGGGGCAGTCTATAAGCTGGTGTACAAGTCTTATAATTTTGACAATGATTCCAGCTGCTTATATTGTTTAGCTGCTTCTAAAAAAATATTTTTAGGTCTGCAATATGAAACTTCTCCTAATGTCATGCTTGCAGTGTATTAAGTGATTCACTGAATTCAAAAGAAGGAAAAGAAAAAAAAAAATATATATATATATATATATATATATATATATATATATATATATATACTAGCACTTTCAACAGTGCTGAACTCAAGATAATGCATTAACTAGTCATTAAGAACCATTTTTTGACTTATAAAACTATTATTTGCTGTCTTTCTCTGGGCATCCACTTTTATTACAGGTTCATAGGTTCATAGGATGGTACTAGGCTATCAGCCCTAGGGCCTATACAAGCCTAGCCATAACAATTCCCTGGCTATTTCTTCCCACACTATTTACTTCCCTGGACCTCTGTCCACCTGTGTCCCTAAGTCTCTTATCACACTTTCAGTGTTTAGTGTACTGCCACCTATATGGTAATTCACGGGTACATGTTTTTTCCCAAAGGGGATAACTATACATTTCTTGGCATTGAGCTTGAGCCCATGGCTCTGGCACCAAGCATCTGTTTCTGCAAGGCCCTTTTGTAGAGTATCCACATCATTTGGGGATTCAATAATGGCTCCCAGTTTGCAGTCATCTGCGAACTTTGTTAGCCAGAGTCCCTTAGTGTTGGCCTGTACTTCCGAGAAGTAGATGCCAAACAAGAGCGGTCCCAGGACTGAACACTGAGGTACTCCACTTGTTACTTTTACAGTGTGGGTTCTATCAGTAAGCCAGTTAGCAACCCACTGGGTGACATAGGGATTAATGCCCAGCTTAGTAAGTTTATCTATGATTCCAGAGTGGGGGATGGTGTCAAAGGCCTTGGCATTAAGAACCATTTTTCAAAACATAAACCTGCTGTTTACTATCTGTCTGAGTGCCTCCACTTACATTACGGGTGTAGTACATTACACCTTATATTACAGTTGTAGTGTATTGTACCAGGAAATTATTTTACTGTTTGACAAAACTGGGTTGCAACTTATGGAGCTTATTAATAAAGACAATGACAACAAACTTACAAGTTTAAACAGTTTGATTACTCAGGACTTGTTGTTTGACCAATATTTCAACAATTACAAATCCATGTTTAAAAAAGTGGACATGTTTGTTAAGAACACTAGGAATCATAATCATAAAAAAGTGAAGCACGACTGTAAGGCTTATAAGGGCGGGAAGGCACATCATACATCCATTGCATCAGCATCTAGTACACCATGATCTGCGAACAATCCTGGTGGGAATTATGGTCCCACTGACAATCACATTTTTGATTCCCTTGAGGCAGTATCTTTTTTTATGAATTCCTCCAGAGAAGTGGGTGGTGAAGTAGTGGTTAAGCAGATTTATAATTCACCTGGTAAAGATTTTCCCTCCCCTGCTGACTGGTAACCCAAAAAGAATTTTGTCCACCTGAGAAGGGAAGCGGGAGGGCATGCAGACAATGTGAGTGGATAAGATAAAAACATTCAGTTCCCAGGTACTGTGCAAGTTTCTGACTGCATGATTTTTAAGATTTTTAACTACATTGGAAAGACTATTACAGAATCTCATCACTGCCTATTTTGATGAGGTTTTATGTTTGCTCCATCCTGTCATATGGGTTTAGTTGCAATTCTGTTAGATTTTAAATTATTTGTCCAAAACGTACATTTTTCCATAATTTTTAATGATTAGAGTGATCTGGTGATCTGGTCAACACTCGGTCCTTGAGGAGAAAAAGTACATTACCCCCCAATTCTGGTACTATCCCTGTTTGAAAAATATATGGAAAGAGCCTTAGGGCTGTTTTTGAAGATGCTAAATGCAAATGTTACTTCACCTTATCAAGGAAAGACTGGAGGATTTTGAAAGATTTGGCCTCTGCTCTCACTCTCAGGGTTATGAAACCAGACAAGGATGGAGATGGTGTTTTGACTATATAGCACACGTTTAGCTTATTACATTTGTTGAGCGTATCAGGTACCTATGAATGTACTTCTGTAAATGAAATTAAGGTTTATTAAAAGTTACTTTGGTTAGAAAATGTATTAATAGAGGGGAGAATTAATGTGAGTCTATTTTGTTATCTAAAGTTGACAAACCCAGAATGCTAACCATTTTTGGCATTCCAAAGGTTCATAAAACCTCAGTGACCACCCCCAGTTAAGGCCCTTTGTTGCAACACAATGTTCAAAAACTGAACCCCTAGTGAAGTTTATTGATTCTAAATTGAAAAATATATTGTTTTTTTGTCTCCACATATCAAGTGATTGTCGGCACTTTTGGAAAATGATTAGAAATATACACTTATCTGAAGGAGGTGTGCCTGTTACCATGAGCATTAAGGATTTATTTACAGTAATTCTGCAGTTGGTTAGTATTGACTGTTTTGAAAAAAATGTTATTTTGACCTTACACCTGATTACATTTCAGACAGTGGGGTACTAACTGAGGCTCTGGACATTGTACTGAGATACAACACTTTTAAGTTTAAAGCATAGGTTTACCATCAGAAATAAAGGGTGACAGTGTGAGCTATGTGTGCCCTAACTTATGCAAACATTGCTTTACTGGCTTTATTCTTCTGGGAAAGGAATATATATATATATATATATATATATATATATATATATATATATATATATATATATATATATATGTATCATACACCAATGCACTGTACAAATACGTACTCAAATGCATGGATCTCGCCATACTCAATAGAACCAAGATGCTCTCCTCCAAAAAAAAGGAAGCCAATTTGGTGGTCCCCCTGTCATAAACAAACTCTACAACAGAAGGAGGAAACTGATTGATGTAGAATAAGGTGAAGTCCCAAGACTGGAAAAACTCTCTTATCAGCCTCAACAAAAAGTTGAGATCCCTCATCAAATCCTCTAAAGCTAGCTATGAAAACAGAATTGCAGCAGATAGTAAAGACAACCACAAGGCCTTCTATAGTTATGTAAAGAATCTCCACATAAATACCCAGATTTGTTCTGAGCTACTGCACAATGGTACCTCCTATACTGAGCCAACAGATATTGCCAATACACTGACCGACAGATTCAGTGCCAACTTTATGCCTGTCACCCCCCAAAGGACCAATCACAATACCAATAGATTGCCAGGCACCCAGTATTACTGCTGCACAGGTTAAAACAGCACTGCCCAAGGCCATAAATACAGCTTCTATGGGACCTGACAATATCCCTAGCTGTGTTCTACATGAACTACAGAGTAAACTGGCACCTCACCTGTGTGCCCTGTTCAATCACAGCCTCACCTCAGGCTTCATCCCTACCAAATGGTGCACTGCTACAGTCATCCCTCTCCACAAAGGAGGAGCAACCAAAGACCCTGGGAACTATTGCCCCATTAGCCTGACAAGTCTGATATGCAAAGCTATGGAATGCATCATCATGGACCTAATAAACAAGGATATAGAGAATCTCCAAACTCTGGATCCCACACAGTTTGGTTTTGTGAAGGGTAGATCATGCCTGTGCAACTTGGTTGGTTATTTGAGTCAGTCACCAGAGCTGTGGATGAAGGTAAGGTGGTTCATCCAGCCTACCTTGATCTGGCCAAGGCCTTTGATACCATTCCCCACTCAGGAATCATAGAAAAACTCACTAAGTTAGGCATCAACCCCTATATCACTAGGTGGGTTGCAAACTGGCTCAAAGACAGAACCCACAGTGTGAAAGTAGCTGACTCCAAGTCAGACTGCCAACCAGTCATGAGTGGAGTTCCACAGGGATCGGTCCTGGGTCCTCTCCTCTTTGTTATCTACTTCTCAGAAGTCCCGGCCAACATGAAGGGACTCTGGCTGACAATGTTTGCAGACACTTTCAAGTTGGGAGTCATTATTAACTTCCCATGTGATGCTGACATCCTACAGAAAGGCCTCACTGAGATCAATGACTGGAGTCAGAAGCATGGCCTTAAGCTCAATGCCAAAAAACGTGTCGTCATCCCCTTTGGGAAAAACCCACTTCCCATTAATTACCACATCGATGGTAGTCCACTGAACACAGAAGGCATTATAAGAGATCTGGGAACACAGGTTGACAGCAACCTCTCTTTTGACCACCACATTGCCACTGTGGTCAGAAAGTCCTTCTATGTGGCACATCTTATTACTAAGGGTTTTGCATCCAGGAAGAAAAAGCTCATTGTCTCCCTTTACTTTTCCCTCATTATGCCAATCATCGAGTACAATGCCCCATTTGGCATGTAGCTCACTAGACACCTGCAAGAACTGGAGTGGCTGCAAAAGTACCTCAGAAAGAGGATCCTAGGCCTTAAACACTTGTCCTGTATGGACAGACTCAAAAAACTATTCTCTGTCACATATCGCCTACTTAGAGGCGATCTCTGCTTGACTTGCAAAGCCATGTCTGACCCAGCTCTGTTAGAAATCCCAGTCCCTCTGCACCACACACTCCAGAGACATAAACCTCATTACCACAATCAACAGAATGTGCTTGAGGGAGAAGTTCATAACCCAGAGACTGCCCATGCTATAAAATAGACTTCCCATACATGTCAACCAGAGCACCTCACTAGACCTCTTTAAGAGAAACCTTGATGAGTGGATGGAAAATAGAAAATTCATACCAGGGATCACTCCAGTGGCTCTACTCGACACATGCACTGGGAACTAAGGTCGGGTGGCACGATGTCAGGGTTCATGGTTTGGTGCTAGGCTATCGGCCCTTGGGCCTATACAAGCCTAGCCATAACAATTTCCTGGCTATTTTTTCCCACACTATTTACTTCCCTGGACCCCTGTCTAGCAGGGCGACTGACGTGATCCCTGGGGTGAATTTCCTTTCTCCCATCCAATCATCAAGGTTCCTTTTGAAGAGGGGCAAAGAGGTGTTCTTCTTGACATGTATGGGCAGTCTATTCCAGAGTCTGGAGAGTCTTTGGGTCAGGAACCTATCCCCTCCAGCATGTTTTGTTTATTGTGATGACAAGGTTTAGATCCCTGGAACATGTGGCTCTGAGGGATTGGGATTTCTTTAAGTGTAGCATGTCCAACAGCTCTGGGTTTGACATGGCCTTGTATGTTAAGCAGAGATCGCCTCGAAGTAGACAATATGCAACAGAGTATAGCTGGAGTTTTTAAGGCGGTCAGCAAAGGGTATCTGCTTTAGGCCCGTGATTCTTTTTGTAAGGTATTTCTGCATTCTTTCCAGTTGTTGCAGATGTCTTGAGAGGTACATACCAAATGGGGCTTTGTATTCTATAATGGGTCTAACAATGTCAACAGCAAACCAAATATGTACAAAGGATGATTGGCAAGGCAGGATAGAAAGTCCAAAAGTTTTTTATTTATGTATTAAGCACTTTCATCTGAAATAACAGACTTCAGGTAATCCTATGGGCTAGGTTTGTAAAGGCTCCAGGGCCATTAGCCTAGTACACACCTATGAAGCTATATGTATATATATATATATATATATATATATATATATATATATATATATACACACACACACACACACGCACACATATATATATATATATATATATATATATATATATATATGTGTGTGTGTGTGTGTGTGTGTGTGTGTGTGTACCAGTCTATACTTATATTTCACTGGAGCTCAATGAAGCAGCTAGCATTATGTGCCTTTTGAAAACACAGAACAAATATGCTTTAGACACCTCATTGTTTAGAATAATTACAGTGGATTAACTGTGGTTACTTATTATATAGATATATCTGTAACTAATCAATGGCATTTTACAACATTTTTAACCTTGGTTTATACAGCAGGTTTTAGCGTACTGTTTGTTTAAGATTTTGAATCAGCAAGTCAAATGACGCCAAATGGTTATAAAATGGCTGACACTGATGTAAGTAATATATTCTGATGAAGTCTGTTATTTCAGATGAAAGTGCTCAATACATAAATAAAAAACTTTTGGACTTTCTATCCTGCCTTGCCAATCATCCTTTGTACATATTTGGTTTGCTGTTAACATTGTTTTTTTTTCATCTGGGTGGCATTCCCTGATATGGTTGCTTTTTTGTGAATAGGTGTAACATATACTTGCTGAAGGTCTTACACACACACACACACACACACACACACACACACACACACACACACACACTTTCACACACTCACACATACACACGCACACACACACACACACACACACACACACACACACACACACACACACACACACACACACACACACACACACACACACACCCACATATGTATATATCAGCATTCAGCCTTTAATGCTCCAGAACAACACCTGAAGCAATAAGTAAATCTCACATGCTTCTCATTAATATGCCTCTATATATCAAAGTCTAATAGTATCATGTTAAGCTATGCAGTTATACAACTAATTGGTAATGACAGTAACCCATTTGAAGAAGCCATATTTCATTGTGGAACACAGCATTAATTTTCTGAAAAGGGTAAAACAGAAACTGTGATGCAGCAGTTGAGAAGAAAACCACATTTTTATCACTACAGCGGAAGGTTGGCTGTGTGAGTAAAACATCAATTAATAGTTTCTAAAATGTAACATAAAATTAATTGTAAAAGAATTGATATTGTAAACAATAACTGTTATATAGGCACAAACAACTTATTAAAAAATAATACAATAAGTACAATATGTGTAAACTTTTCAAAGCCACAACTATAATGTGTTTTACTTTACAAAGCCTTACTTATGGTTAATGGTTGTAAGTTTGTCAGCAGACTACAGTATGTTGAATATACTTTTGATTGATTGCATATCTGCTTGAGCACAGATATTGAAAGAAATAAGAAAGATTTCAGAAGTCAGGTGTGTGTTTTGGATGCTAATGCTGAACGTTTTAGATATAGCAAAACTTTCATCATTTGGGTGTTGAAATGTTTGTGTGACTGTTTGCCAATTAGAGTTACAGTAAGGACTAGGTAAGGGAAGAGATTTACAGTGGGATTCAATAAGCCAGAAACTCTGTGCAGGAATAGTGTAGCTGTTCCTGCATGGAATATGGCCGCCGAGCAATCCAGTAAACGTGCCTGGGAACATGCAAGAGCCTGGCAACTCTATTCCGCCACGGACACAACTGGATTATGCTAATCACCTCATTTGCTGGTGAAAAACATGAAAATGAGGTGAATTAGTGATCCAGTAAGCACGCAGGTATCCATGGCAGAATAGTGTAGTATGCAGAAATGTATTTGGCTACTAGCCGAATACATTTCTGCAAATATCAAAACAGAGGCATGACAGCTCAAACTAAAACATGTATTCTAACCCTTAGGCATGCCAATGGACAAATATAAGGCTATTGGCATGGAAAAGTGTTGCAAAATTATAAAAACAAAAGTTTATTTTTTTTGGCTGATCTCGGCCGTTTAAGCATATGGCAGTGGTGAGCAAACGAGATTGTGCCGAAAAAAAAAATGTGAGAAGGTCATTTTAAGTGAAATCTGCATTTTGCCATTATAGTCTATGGCATGTAGAGTCAAAGCAATAGCAGGAAGAGTGGTTGCTAAGGGGAAAGGCTCTAGGGTAGTGCAGTAACTAGGGAATAAGGCAGTGACATATACTAATGAGGGAAATTTACTGAATCACAAAAAGAAGCAAAGTGCCAAACTGCACCTAACCGTGTAGATGCTATATGGCCGTGCTGTAAGCAGAAGGAGCATCAGACATGAAAAGGGAGTTTGTCATGCTTGGAGCTCCACGGCTCCTACATGAGCTTAGCTAAGCACAGCTAAGCAAGGGTGGGTGTCTGAAGCTGTAGTGAGGTATTCCATGAAATGAAAAGCATGTTTGTGTCCAGGAGAGGGCAATTTCTCACTGTTTACCTCAGCTAAATGGGCTTGCACGGCACACATTGGATCTAAAACAAAACAAAAAAAAACCAGAAAAAGCAGGACTGTTTACATGTGGGCAGCCGGTTTGTGAGGAGCATGTTGGGTCTTAAAATTGGTGTATAGGGGAAGGGGAAAAAGTAAAAAAAAAAGGGAAATAGCAGAATACAAGCAATCAAGTACAAATAACATAGCTGGCAGATGGAATGCTTCATGGTCAGCTAATCATATAGGCACCATCTGCAGCACAAGAGTATAAACTATGCAAACAACTTACAGCCTGTTTTCCCCCACAAACTCTGCACCGTTGGTGTGCACATGTGGGGGAATTTTAACCAAAAACATGTTAGGGGCTGCCATTGCTTTGATCCATCAGTATGTGCTAGAGGCTGAGGGCGGTGAGGAGGATAATGCTGACAACCACCACATTTTGAGGAGGAGGAGGAGAAGAGTGTTCAGACCCAGGGTAACTTACAAGGGGCTACATGATCTGGAGATAGTAGAGTGCTACAGGGTGGACAGAGACCTGATGTGGCAAATCATCAAGCTGTGCCAGCCTCAACTCAGACCCAGAGCCAACAGAGGGAAACCCATCCCAGTGAATACCAAGGTATGTGTAGCCTTAAGAATACTAGCTATAGGTACTTTCCAAACACCTACTGGGGACATCATGGGGGTCTCACAGGTATCCACATCCAGGGTACTCCACCAGTGCCTGGATGTCATCATACCACATGCCAGTGAGGACATTTACTTCCCCAACACCCGTGGGGAGAGGACCAGCAATATGCATCTCTTCCACCATGTAGCAGAATACCTGAGGTTACTGGGTGCGATAGACTGCATGCACATCCATATCAAAGAACCACACGGTGAACAGGGTAAGGTCTACATAGACCGCAAGGGCTTCCCCTCCATCAACTGCCAGGTCATGTGCAATGCCCATGGCATTATCATGAATGCTTGTGTAGGCAGTCCTGGAAGCTATCATGACTCCCACACCTGCCATTTGTCACAGCTGTACCAGTCATTTGCCAGTGGGGACATCTCGTATGGCCATCTGGTGGGGGATGCTGGCTATGCACTGGAGCCGTGGATGAAGACACACATCAGAAATGCACACACACCCACACAAGAATGCCATAATGAGGCACACACACACCAACCAGGACCATAATAGAGCATGTGTTTGGGATGCTCAAGTCACGGTTCCACTGCCTTGACATATCTGGTGAAGCCTTGCAGTACTCTCCAGTCACATGTGTACACATATTCATAGTATGTGCCATACTACACAATATGATGCTGCTGAAACAGCTGCAGCAGGAACAGCATGGGGAAGGGTCACACAGCCCCCAACCATTGCCAAGGTCCCCACAGACACAGAAGGACTCAGAAGAGGAAGCCCATGAGCCTGCTCCCGTAGGCAGATGGAGGCATGCCCAGTATGCCCAGGCCTTGGCAAAGAGGCAATGCATATCACACACACTGACACTGTAGGGACACAGGGATTGACACCTCTCTCTGCCTCGCACACACAGTAAAATGGATGACACACATATCACATTACCTGTAACTTACTATGTATAGGCAGTGTACTGCATGCATCCAACATAGGCAGCCCTCAAGCACCATCCTCACAACTGCCGCAGGCACAAGGTAAGTCAGTCTTCTTAACAATAAATGAATAGATTACTATGTTTTGGTAGCATATCTATGGTAATACTGCATGCAAGCAAGGGAATGGAGTTGCCTACTGGGATGACAGCTATGTGGGACACCAGGAAATTTCTACACAATACTGGTTTCCCCACACTATGCAGTATCATTTAAGGTGACAAATCCCACTGCAGTTATGTGGGGAGCAAATAAGGGGGTCATAGGTCACATGCATGGATGTCACTGTGGGGATCCCATATTCACACCAGGACTCACACAGCAAGTCAGTCAGCCATAGAAAACCATAAAGGAATGTCTGGCAAAGGCACACAAATGGTGTCAATGATGGTATACCCCCTATAGACTTACACAATGATATCATAGCAGTCCTTGTATTTGCAGTAAGACCCTAAAGGGTAAGAAGTCTGAAACCCAATTGTATGGCATTATAATCTAACCTATGGTCTCTGGTGATATGCCTCTATTCTCTAAGACAGGGGACAATACTATGCTAAATGGAACCAAAATGTAAAGCCAATATCAGCGCAGTCTGTGCAAATGTGTACTGTTGACAGGTGTGCCCCCCACACCCATATTCACATAGAAATACAGTAACATGTAAGTTTATAGGGTAATAGCGGCAGTGCACACATTGTCAGGGCTGTCCCAATCAACATGTTAACTTGTTGCATGTCCACAACATGCAGGAGTCAATGAGCTATGCATATGTGTGGGGAATATTTGACAGGATGTGGCCAGCAACTACTCATGGCTGTTGTGCCCTAGTGACCTAGGTACAGTACTGTGGTAGGCAGGGCCATGTTCCACAAAATGCAGTGCCAACTATTTTGCATGTCAGCTACACATGCAGTGGGAGTTGTACACACTGTCTATATATCAATATCCATTACTGCCGGGAAGCCGGACAGGTCATGTATAGGAGGCCACACATATGAGCAGTACACAGGTTGGAGTAACTTACGTAGTGCCTACCATACCTCACAACTGCACAGACCTTTTGCGGAATGTACACAGGTTTGCATCATATCTGCGGTGTCTTTATTCTGAAATAATGGTTGTCTGGCAAGTTATTGGCAAACCACGGATGTCTATAGTCAGAAAATATTGATGGATTGTAGTGTGTCAGACTTCATACCCTATAGAAAAATGCATGCTAATGCAAAATCTGTTATTGTATTACCCTTCCAGGTTTGTATGGCCAGCAATTACAATGGTCCATATATTTAGACCTTTGTCACGCAGTTACTCATGGTTTGTCCAGATGTCTGACTCGCATATGTTGAGAGGTATGGTGCCTAGTAGCACAGCAGTGCATTCTGTCACTTACCATTGTCACCCCAGGGGGTCGACTGCCTGGCAGCCTGGGAACATATGAGTGACAGATGCACTGCTTTGCTACAGATGGCCTGCAGCAGCCTAACATGGCCTACAGGCCTCTGGCAAAGGCCCATGCCTCAACTATAGTGCCTTTGTAGGGAATGTCATGGGGTCCATACTACCAACATAACACAGTCAACCAAATGCAAATGTAAGGGCAAGCTGCTAAATGCTAGTAGCATACCTCTTGTCAAAGGAAAAAACTTTAAAGACCAATTCACGTTAGGTTCAAGCAAGGCACCCTTTATTACTTGCAGCAAGGAGACAAAGCATGTAGGCACAAGATTTGTCTGAATGATTAATGACTAGTAGGTTATACTTATACAGTTCTCTTTCTGTCACATAGAAAATGTCACATTCTATTGCTGACGTAGTTAGACACAGCTTTCTGTATGTTCTACAGAAAATATTGTTAGACTTATTGCTGACCAAGTTTAAAAATATCTGTCATTCTGCAAAACATTTTGAGAAAAACAATCTGGCCTTGGGTTTATGTCAGTCCATTTCAGCATTTCAATTCTTCTATTGTACTGTTCTAATACATGTGTTACATTTTACCTAAATTCAAGGTACATTTCTAGCTTTAGTACAAGTAATGCTGACTACGGTTTAAACTTTCAAGCATCTATTGTTTTCTTTATCAATAGCTTCTAGCAGCTGCATGTTTTCTCATGGCATAAGCAGAAATGAATATCCCTTTGTTAAGTTTCATGACATTAGCAGAAATGAAATGTCTCTTGTTATTTTCATGACATTAGCAGAAATTAATTACTTCTTTTGTTATTTGCTGACATTAGCAGAAACAGAATGCTTCTTGTTAAGTTTCTAATGGCTGTGCAGATTCATGCAGTGTGAACAGAATAAATGTATTACCCTTTTAAATCTTGAATGCACTAAATGCACTAAGCATGCATATTACTATTACATATTTTTCTAACACCTCTCAACCTGGTAGAGGAAGAAATCTGGACAAAGCCATACATAATGGTGTGATAAAGGCCCAACTATAGGGACACATTTGAAATATTGCTCTCATAAAGTCAGTTGATAGAATAATAGAAGAGGGTGTGTAGTAGCATAGATGTCATGAAGGCTGTGAAGTCTGAAACTCTAATGTGCTGTCAGTATTCCCTGACTGCAACCCCAAGTGATTTGCAACAAATGTGCTAGAAAACCACAATGTTAAGAGAAATAACCAGAAATATGAAGCATGAATCTGGATAATCTGTGAGAATCTGTACAGTTCACAGGTATGGATATGATCTTTCAGGTAAGAAGAATACTGCACAACCAGGAGATCCCCAGCCAGCATATCACCAAGGTGCAGGACCTTTTACACATCAGTTAATGAGCTGTAGACACACCTCCCAACTGGCCGGATTGTTCAAGAATGTCTAGTCTTTACCTCATAATATAGGTCTATGCATCATCCATCTTGTATTTCTCTGGTAAATAACTGTGATGATCCAATTATATCTGTCAGTAGGTAATGAAACAATACAGTACAGTGTCAAACATTACAAATGTCATAAAATGACTGCTAAAACAAACCCTGTCACTCAAGCAACTTATACCTTAATAAGAGAAATAGTTACGGTAACCCCCTATGTTTGTTGCATTATTTCCCCATATTGTCAGCCTATCTCCAGATATCTTGCACAAACAGCTTGCAAGGTAAGGCTGCAGCACACAACACCCTGGACTGGTGTACAACTATCCCTGGAGTGGATTCCCACACTTACTACTGAAGGTCATACTGAGTATGTTCCTGCACTTAGAGAAGTGAAGCCCATGTCTGAAACCACATCGGAATATATATATACATATATATATATATATATATATATATATATATATATATATATATATATATATATTGTGCAAATGTCTTTGCATACAGTTAGCTATGTAAACCTAACTGTCTCTACACTCACCCATCAGACAGGATTATCCACAGCCAGCTGTAGGTGGCACATATGTGGTATATCTGCATCTGTTGTGTGTGATACACACACACACACACACACACACACACACACACACACACACACACACACACACACACATATATGGGCAACCTATTACAATATGTCAAGCATACACACACATATATATGGGAAAGAGAGGGATACTCAGTGATACAGTGAGACACACAGGGAGACACACACAGAGAGTGAGTCATATACAGTGATACCCTGAATGGCATAGAGTGGTGTCCTGTTGCAGACAGTTGCATACCAGTTGTAACCACTGGCATGTGCCAGCATGAAAATGAGATTCATTGTCTGATGGTACTGAGGTGGGGGTTGGAATATCACATCACCTACGTGTGTGTGTGTGTGTGTGTGTGTGTGTGTGTGTGTGTGTGTGTGTGTGTGTGTGTGTGTGTGTGTGTGTGTGTGTCTGTAGGTCTAAGCATTATGATGCCCACCTTTAGACTAGCTTCAATCCTGTAAGCTCTATAGTGTGTGTGATAACTGTGTAACACTAGCAAACAAAGGATGAAGCCCAACACTAAAGGTTGACTATCCAACAAATGTGGAAACAAGCGGAGCAAAAGACGGTCAAACACCAGGCTGTATAGCAATGAAACTCCTTTAATAAAATAACAATAAAAAACAATAAAAATATGTAGCACCAAAATCCAAGAAAAGTGCTTTTGTGTGTGTACCCTTATTCAGATCACAAGGTGTTTCATTGCTATACAGCCTGGTGTTTGAACATCTTTTGCTCTGCTTGTTTACACAACTGTGTAACACTATCATCCAAATAACTAGATAAGTAGGGGGTTCATATCACAGTCTCGGTATATGTAACAGTGGCTGTGTGTGTGTGTGCATGTGTGTGTGTGTGTGTGTGTGTGTGTGTGTGTGTGTGTGTGTGTGTGTGTGTGTGTGTGTGTGTGTGTGTGTGTAGTAATAAGTGTTTTAGTCCATTCCCACCCAGTACACCTCCCATTGCCCTACTTCACAAGATATACTGATGTCATTCACTGTAGAAGTATTGTTGACTGGCATCTGCCCTGTAAGCTCCATGGTGTGCATGATAACTGCATAACATTATAGTACAAATAACTAATTAAGTAGGGGTTCTAATCTCAGTCATGGCAAATGTAAAAGTGTGTGTGTGTGTGTGTGTGTGTGTGTGTGTGTGTGTGTGTGTGTGTGTGTGTGTGTGTGTGTGTGTGTGTGTCTATAGGTTAAAGGTTTTGAGCCTATTCACACTCAGTACACTTTCCGTTGTCCTACTTTAGCAGTTCTGCTGATGTCAGTCACTTTAGAAGTACCTTTGGCCAGTCCTTAGCCCTACAAGCTCTGTGGCACATGCAATAATTGTGTTATACTGTAGTACAAGTAACTAGTTAGGTAGGGGTTCTAATCTCAGTCCTGACAAATGTAAAAGTGAGTGTGTTTGTCAGTTAAAGATTTTGAGCCCATGCACACCCAGTACACTTCCAGTTGCTCTACTTTAGCAGTCCTGCCGATGTCAGTCACTTTAGAAGTGCCTTTGACCAGCCCTCAGTTCTACAAGTTATGTGGTGCATGCAATAATTGCGTATCACTGCAGTGCAAATAACTAGTTAGGTAGGGGTTCTAATCTCAGTCATGACAAATGTAAAAGTGTGTGTGTGTTTGCAGGTTAAAGATTTTGAGACCATTCACACCCAGTACACTTCTCAATGTCCTACTTTAGCAGTCCTGCTGATGTCAGTCACTTTAGAAGTGCCTTTGGCCAGCTCTCAGCCCTACAAGCTCTATGGTGCATGCGATAATTGCATATCACTGTAGTACAAATAACTAGTTACGTAGGGGTTCTAATCTCAGCCCTGACAAATGTAAAAGTGTGTATGCGTGTGTGTGTGTGTGTGTGTGTGTGTGTGTGTGTGTGTGTGTGTGTGTGTGTGTGTGTGTGTGTGTTAAAGATTTTGAGCCCATTGACACCGAGTGCACTTCCCATTGCCCCACTTTAGCAGTCCTGCTGATGTCAGTCATCTTAAAAGTACCTTTTTGCAGCCCACAGCTCTACAAGCCCAGTGACGCGTACAATAATTGTGTAACACTATAGTACAAATAAGTGTTAAACAGGCATTTTAATCTCAGTTCTGGCAAATGTGTGTGTGAGTTTATTTGTGTGTGTATATGTTATGGTTAAAGTATTTTGTGACCTCGCTCTCCCAGTACATCACTCAATCCCATACTTTACAAGGGCCGGTGATGGTCCTCACCTTAGAAGTACCTTGGAATACCCTTAATTCTGTAAGCTCTGTGGCATGTGCGATAAATGCATAATACTGTATTAGCAGTAACTAGATAGGTAGGGAGTTCTAATCTCAGTCCTGGCAAATGTGTGTGTGTGTTTGTGTGTGTGTGTGTGTGTGTGTGTGTGTGTGTGTGTGTGTGTGTGTATGTGTGTGTGTGTGTGTGTGTGTGTGTGTGTGTGTGTGTGTGTATGCGTGTGTGTGTGTGTGTGTGTGTGTGTGTGTAAACCATATCCATTGGTGAGTGGGTTTTGCAATTTTTTGCTGTTGCCCACTCAGTATGAATCCCAATGTCCACTTTACAAGGCCCACTGTTGTTATCCACTGTAGAGGTAGCTGTAGACACTCTGCAGCCCTATAAGCTCTGTGCCACGTGCAGCAACTATGTAACAGTATGGAATAAATAACAAGATAGGCGGCCTTTCTAATCCTTGGATACCATTCCCACTCAGGAATCATAGACAAACACACTCAGCTAGGCATCAATCCCTATAGCACTAAGTGGCTTGCAAACTGGCTCACAGATAGAACTCATGGTGTGAAAGGACAGGACTCCATGTCAGACTGCCCACCAGTCATGGGTGTCCCACAGGGTTTTGCCATGGGTCCCCTCATGTTCAGGATCTACACCTCTGAAGTCCAGCCCAACATGAAGAGACTCTGGCTGACAATGTTTGCAGACAACTGCAAGGTGGGTGCTATCATTACATCCACACATGATGTTGACATCCTGCACAAAAGCCTCACTGAAACCTATGACTGTTGAAAGAACCCTGGACTTTAGCTCAATGCCAGCAAATTTGCCACCACCCCCTTTGGGAACAACATGGTTCCCATGAATTACCACATTGATGGTAGTCTACTGAACACTGAAGTCATTATAAGAGAACTGGGAACACAAGCTGACAGCATGCTTTCTGTTGACCACCACACTGCCACTGTGTTCTGAAGGTACTTCTATGTGTCACATCTCATTAGTAAAGGTGTTGCATCCAGGAAGTAAGAGGTCATTGTCTCCCTCTACTCTCCCCTCATTAGGCCAATCAATGAGTACAATGGCACATTTGGCATGTACCTCACTGGACACCTGCAACAACTGAACAGGCTGCAAAAGTACTTCACAAAGAGGATCCCAGGCATTAAACACTTGCCCTGTATGGACAGACTCCAATAACTCCAACTATTCTCTGTCTCATATTGGCTACTTAGAGGCAATCTCTGCCTGACTTACAAAGCCATGTCTGACCCAGCTCTGTCAGGAATGCTACATCTAAAGAATACAATCTGTCTACACTACATGTGCCAGAGACTTCAACCCCATTTCCACAATCAACAGAACATGCTGGAGGGACAGGTTCATAACCCAGAGATTGCCCACACTATGGAATAGACTTCTCATACATGTCAAGCAGAGCACCTCACTGGCCCTCTTCAAGAGAAATCTGGATGACTGGATGGGGAATAGAAATCCCACCCTGGGGAACACTCCAGTGGCTATACTCATTAGACACACTAGAGAGTATCGTCAGGTGGCACAATGCCAGGGTATTCTCATGGGCTAGGCTTGTAAAGGCTTCATGGCCATTCACCTAGTACACACCTATGAATCTATGAAGCTATGGATCTCAGTAGTGTTATACGGGTGTGTGCATTAGTTTGTAGAAAAGTGTTTGTGAGTGTGTAAACATGTGGGTGGAAGTAGTTTGAGGCCCTTCTCACCCAGTGCACCTACCATTGCCATACCTTTCAAGGGCTGGTGATGTTATTCACTAAATAGGTACCTTGGGACACTCTTCACCCTATAAGCTCTGTGGTGTGTGCAGTAACTGCATAACAATATAGTAGCAATGACTACATAAGTAGGGGTTCTAATCTGAGTTCTGGTAAATATGTGTGTATGCAAGTGTGTATGTTTGTAGTATATAGTATTTTGAGGCCTCAGTCTCCCATTACACTGCCTATATTTTACAAGGGCTGGTGATGTTGTTCGCCTTAGAAGAACTGTGGGACACTCTTCACACTATAAGCTCTGTAGTGCATGCAATAAATGCATAACACTGTATTAGTAAAAAATAGATAAGTAGGGATTCTAATTTCAGTCCTGGTAAATATGTGTGTCTGTGTGTGTGTGTGTGTGTGTGTGTGTGTGTGTGTGTGTGTGTGTGTGTGTGTGTGTGTGTGTGTGTGAACCGCATACTGTGGATGTGTCTTAGTGAGAGCTATATTCACTGGTGGGGGTGTGTTTTACATTTTTAGGCCATGTTACTCCCGGTACATGTCCCAAGTTCCACTTTACAAGGCCCGCTGTCTTCATCAACCATAGAGGTATCTGTTGACACTCTTCAGCCAAATTATCCCTGTGCCACATGCAAGAACTATGTAACAGTATGGACTAACAAGATAGGCAAGGCTACTAATCTCAGTCCTGGAAAATGTATGTATGAGTGTATTTGTGTGTGTAAGTGTGTATAACCATAGGTTTGAGTATTTTGGGTCCATTCTCACCCAGTAAATCACCCACTGCCATACTTTACAAGGCCTGATGATGTTGTTCACCTTGGAATTACCTTGGGACTCTCTTCATCCTGTAAGCTTTGTGGCACATGCGATAAATGCATAACACTGTACTAGCAGTAACTAGATAGGTAGGTGTTCTAATATCAGTCCTGGCAAATGTGTGTGCATGCTTGTAAGAACAGTATCCTGTGTGTGTGTTTGAGTGAGAACTATAGCCATTGGGTGGCTGTAATTTTCAATTTTAGGCCATGGTAGTCCCAGTACACATCACAAGGTCCACTTTTCAAAGGTTGCTGTTCATATCCACCATAGAGGCCTTTGTGGGCACTCTTCAGCCCTATAAGCCCTGTGCCCTGTGCAACAGTTATGTAAAAGTATGGAATAAATAACATGATAGGCAGGGCTGCTAATGTCATTACTGGCAATTGTGTGTTTTGTTGTGTATAACAGTGTTTGTGTGTAGACTCATAGGTGAAAGTTTAATGAGTCCTTCCACACACAGTACACACCCCATTGTCATACCTCACAAGGGCATGTGATGTTATTCACTTTACAGGTACATTGGAACAGTCATCACACTATTAGTTCCATGCCACCTGCAATAACCGCATAACACTGGAGTACTACTAACTAGATGGGTAGGGATTCCAAATCCAACACTTGCAACTGTGAGCCTGTGTGTGTGTGTGTGTGTGTGTGTGTGTGTGTGTGTGTGTGTGTGTGTGTGTGTGTGTGTGTGTGTGTGTGTGTGTGTGTGTGTGTGTGTGTGTGCGTGTGTGTGTGAACAGTATTCTCTGTGTGTTTGGTCAACACAAAATCCTCTGTGGATGTGGGGGTTTACCAATCTAAACTGCGTTCCACCCACCACACTTACCATTGTCCACTTCAGAAGGGCTGCTGATATCACCCACCATAGACTTACCTGTATACACCCCTCAGCCCTATAAGCTCTGTGGCATATGCAATAACTGTTACACAGACCTGGTAAATGTGCACATATACAGCTGTACCTTGGCTCTGACAGGATCAATGTGTTACCACTCTGCCATACCCCTCATTCTGCAGGGCCACCTCCTGCAGACACACAGACTCCTAGAACACAAACAAAATGCAGCATGTGAGACTGCATTCTGTCAGCTTTACTAACACCAATAATGCATCATGGCTGAAAAGGTGCACACATTCTGAAGTGTAACCATTACAAATTCCAGCTGACAGCATCTTACACAGCATTACATAGCTAAACTGCAATTAATTCACCCTGTGCATCAGAACCATATTAGCTTGTCCCTGCATCAGTGGTATGGATGCAAGGGATATATCACAGGTATCATCATATGCACAGGGTGTTGTGTGGGTTTGCCAGAGGCCTAAGCTAGGCCTACAGTTGACATCATGTGCGTGTGTTTGGAGGGGTGGGTTAGGACCCTATGAATGGGCCATGCAGAGGTAGTGTATGTGTGTCTGGAGGTGACTTGGCTGTGATGGTGATGTGTGTATGTATGCATGCACAAAGTCATGCCATGTGGCTGCCCTACACAGGGGTATGTTGGGCAGCTGTAGACCGTACATGGCAGGATGTACAGTTCACCATCTCTGGCCAAGGATACAGGAACTGGTCCTGCCCAGTGTCTCACTGGCACTACCAGGCCCAAGGCCAGATACAGTACTGCTTCCCAATTGTGACTGCTGACTGCTGGCCATGTGCCCATGGCCTGCTCCATTGTGGTGTGGACAGCACCCCCCTTTTCAGTAGTGCTGGTGGTACTGCCACTACAGGAGTGTGAAGGTGCATGGTCCTGTAGACCCTCAGCTGATGTTGGTGCTGACCTACATCCACATGAGGGATGCCCATTTCCCACCACACGCTCTAGCGCAGACATGCCATGGTCGAGGATTACCAAAGTCTCACCCCACTGTCTATTCATGACCTCAGTATTTTGATGTCTGGCCTCAATAAGGTCATATATGTCACCACGTAATCCTGGAAGAGTTGCATCCAAGACCCTGAGTATTTGTCTGGTGTTGCATTCACTATGTGCCTGTGCATCCATGACAGCCTGAAACATGCATCTGGTGACACCTGCTGTGGCACTTGCAACAGCTCCTTGACAGGCAGCAGTCCTCCTTTGAGCACCTCTGTCCATCCATTGGTGTGGGACCTCACCTGCACTCTGGCTATGGCTAGTGGCTACACTCACACTTGCCATAGTCACCACACTAGCCTGTTCCACCTCATCACCTGTCAACTGTCCATTATCTGTGGCTGCTGGGAATGGGGTATGTGTGGGCATTGTGGCTGTGTGTGGGGACATTGTGGGGACATTGTGGATGACTGTGGGATGCAAACCAATGGCACAGATTCAGCCCTGGCAACCCCACCTGTGCCCCACTGTGACCACCATCATTGTCAGAGTCTGCATAGACACTGACTTCAGATTCTGTGTGGTAGGGACCTCGACCACCATGTCCACCTGTGAGGGGAAGACAACATATGTAAATTAATACCTGCACTATAAGGTTTGCTGGTACACACACACATGAACACACACACACACACACACACACACACACACACACACACACACACACACACACACACACACACAGGTGAGCAGGTGAGGTGGTGCAAAGGCATTACACAGACCTCACAATAGCCAACTGGTGACATTCATGACACAATCAGATCACAATGTGCACACTTTGGACAGGCCCTCAACATCATGCAGTGCAGCCCTTTCCACTTAATGTTACTACTAATGTACACCTATGGTATACGTGAGTAGTGTTAGTAGGTGATGGGCTTTTACCTAGCACTCACTGCAGTCATGTGCACATTATTGGCATTCACCTGTATAACACAGTGGCAACTCCTACAGAAAATACCTTTCAACTGTAGAGAGTTTAGCTGAATGTCTAGATGTGTGGCTCATATTTTTCGTCTGTTCCTCATAAATTCCATGTTTGTCTGGCACATTACTGGGATGATCTGAGAATTGGCATCACTAAATAATGACATAATTTGAGTTTCATACTTCAAAACCTGCAGTAAATGTATGTTAAAACAAAATCAGTTACTCTAACAACCTTCTAAGTTTACAGTGGATATAATAAGTGTACACACCCCTGTTAATATACCAGTTTTTTCTGATATATAACAAGAGACCACATAAATCATGTCATAACTTTTCCCACCTTTAATGTGACCTACGACCTGTGCAATCCAATTGAAGAACATATACATCGGTTAGGGGTAACATATAGAAAATGAAATACATACAAGAGGCTGGTTGCATGAGTATGCACACCCTTATACTAATACTTTGTTAAAGCACATTTCAATTTAATTACAGCAGTCAGTCCTCTTGCAAAGGTGTCTATCAGCATGGCACATCTTGACTTAGCAATATTTGCATACTCTTCTTTGCGGAAGCCCTCCAACTCTAAGAGAATGCGATGGCATCTCTTGTGCATAGCCATCTTCAGGACACCCCACATATTTCTTATTGAATGTAGATATGGACTCTGGCTGGGGCCATTCCAAAATGTTGATAGTCTTCTAGTGAAGCCATTCTTTTTCTGATTTGGATGTATGGTTTGGGTCATTGTCATGTGGAAAGGTGACATTTCTCTTCATCTACAGCTTTCTAGCAGACTCCTGAAGGTTTTGGGCAAAAAGGGACTGGTATTTGCAACTGTTCATAATAAACTACACCTTGGCTAAAGGCCACTTCCATCTTATGAACAGCAACCCCAAAGCAGGTCACTGCCATCACCATGCTTCACTGTGGGGATGGTGTTCTTTTGGTGATGCACAGTGTTGTTATTGTACCAAACAAACCTTTTGGAATTGTGGTCAAACAGTGGAACCTTGGTCTCATTGCACCATAGCACATTTTCCCACATGCTTTTGGGAGACTTGATGTATTGTTCTTGAGAATTTAGCCAGGCCTAGATGTTGTTCTGTGGGAGAAAAGGCTTCCATCTTCCAACCTTACCCCATAGGCCAGACATGTGGAGAATACGGGAGATTGTTGTCACATGTAGTACACAACCAGTACCTGCCAGAGATTTTTGCAACTCCTTTAGTGTTGCTGTAGGTCTCCTGGCAGCCTCCCTGACCAGTTTGGGTCTTATCTTTCAACACATGTAGAAGGATGTCCACTTCTTTGCAATGTCACTTATGCCCTGTTTTTCCACCACCTTTTGATGACTGTCATCATTGTGTTCCATGGTATATGGAATGCTGTGGAAATGTTTTTGTACCCTTCTCTGGGCAGATACCTTTCAATAATAACATCCCTTTGTTGCTTTGTAAGCTCTATGTTAACCATGGCTGTTGCTGTATCAGGTAACTGGGTAAATTTCAGAGAAATCCTGCTGACCGTTATTTGGTGTTAATCAAAGAGTCTCTGTAATTGATGGCAGGTGTGTACCCAAGAAGATGTAATGCTGTAATTATATCATAACCTGCTTCAACACAGTATTAGCTTCAGCCCATGTACACTTATGCATCTAGCTGATTGTACATTTTTTATTTGCCATAATTGTTCCCCTAATAGATCTGTTCATTTTACAATTGAATTGTACAGGTTATAGGTCACATTAAAGGTTGGAAGAGTTTGGAAATGTTTTATAGTGGTCTCATTTTTGTATATCACAAATACCTGGCATTTTAACAGGGGTGTGTATACATTTTATATGCACTGTATAAGACTAATTTTTAAAATATGTCCCTAGTTTTGGGCCTTTGTCCCCCATTTTGTCAGTCTTTGTCCACATTTCTTGCAATGGCAGGTCACGAGGTATGCTACATATATGTTACATCTCCTGCAAATAGGCCCCTGTGATGACCACTGTGATGCAATGCAGTTAATCTCACCACAAGTGAACATACACATATCATGATATTGGCTGAGACTAACAGTGGTGTGCATGGTAACATACATGACCTTAACATGCCTAGGGTACTGGTGAGCCACAACAGGACAATCCCATACTCACCAGCTTTAGGCTGCTGTCTCACATGCAGACCAGAGAGACCCGTGTAGTTCTGGGGGAGAGGTATTATCAGCAGACTCACATATGACATTGGTACAAGATGCATGCTACTTTTCTGCACATGTACAGTACAAGCTCTGAGAGTACACAATTTGCTGTCCTTCACCATAGATGTGCATTTGTGTGCATTAGAAATCCCCACTCACAAATGCAGTTTCACCTGACATATGCATCTAGATACTGTAGAGAATCCAGTATGACTGCTACAGTGTTCAATTCATGTGCACTGGGGCCTTACCTGGAAGCTCCTCACCTGTTGCCTGGGTGCCACCCACTTCCACAACTTATGTTTGTTGGCTTGGCTGGTGTGTGGAGGATGCCCGAAGGTTGACAAGGAGCTCCTCTGTTGCCATAAGTGGGGTCTGTGTGGCAGGACCCCCACTTGTAGCGGTATGTTCCCTGGCCATGGCAGCAGCCCTTTGCCAGGCACAATCTATCAAGTCAGTTGCCCGAAGCCTGACCTGATCGTATGTGCATCCATGGTGGCCCAAGTTTTTAACTCTGTAGACAAGGTCATCCCACAGGGTGACCCAGTCCTGCAGATAGTGTTGGCCATGGCCAAACATCACCCCATGGCACTGGATGATGGCATCCGTGATGGCTGCATTTTCAGCTGCAGCATATGTTGATTTTCTTTGCCGCTGCATGTCACCTGGAAGACATAACCAGAGAAACACATCACAGGACCTCATACATTGGTCAAAGTTATTTACAGAACCTGCACATCAACATTGACTATCATTAGCCACCACTTACAACCACATCATACCCCTGTCATCTATCACTCCTGGTTCTGATGTGTCATGTTCCCCCCAGTGAAGGCCAGTACATTGTATAATCCACCATTCATCATTCACCTTTGTTTAGAGGGATGACAGTGATCATCTTCCTTGCAAATGGGATGTCAATGGTGCTCAGGCTTTGCTTGTGTACAGCGTCTAATGGAGCTGGGAGCATATGCCTGAGTTTATGTAGGATGCAGACAGGAATGTTATCAGGGCCCATGGAGACATACTTTGTTTACTTTGATTAGGCAGTATGCACCTGCTCCCTGATGATGACAGGAGGGGTGCGGGTGTTGTGCATATCCACCTATACTGATGGTGGGATAGGGGGATGATGTTTGCCCTTAACCTGTCTGCAGTGGTATGGCTATAGCTATGGTGTGTGTGTGTGTGTGTGTGTGTGTGTGTGTGTGTGTGTGTGTGTGTGTGTGTGTGTGTGTATGTGTTGTGATTGACCACCATTACAGGGTGGGGTGGGTCGTTGCCTCTGAGATTGAAGACATATGTGAAGACTGCTTTGTGATTTTGCCTTGGTGGATATGTCCAATTTGTACTCATAGTTAGCTTTACAGTAATTCACCTGTGACCTTATATGCTCGTTCAGACAAAGGTTGACTTGCTTCCAAGTTAGTGCCTGCTTCTACTTGGCCCTGTACAGCCAATATAGCAACCGATTATGTGGTTTGTGTATTTCTGCTGTCCAGCAAAGGGGATTACTTTACCTTGGTGGAGGCAGGTTTTACGAGTAAGGTATTGCTGAGTCCATACAGCTATGTCGATGCTCATATAGCTGTCTGTAGTAGGCATGGACAATAAGTCATAACACTGTTGGACAACTCTCCAATTTCATCCTGATAATCATGCTTATTCTAGTATCAATGTCTGTGTCAGGGCAATGCAACAACCAGTAGCTGTAGAAATTTATGTCTGTTGGATGCACAGAAACTAAGATTACACGTGTACAACATGTACAGCTTATTTACCTGATGTTTTGCATCCCATGTCTAATGTTATGAGACTTCCAGGCCACCTACTCATACATACATGTACACAGGTAATACCTGACTGTTCTATGTCAGTATGGCACACTGTATTTACACTCTTGCTGCTCAGTCATACCTCTCAACCTGTTAGAGCAGGACATCTGGAGGATGGCACACATACAAGGGGGGCAATGGCCCAAAATTAGTGAAACTTTCTTAATATTGCAGTAACACACTTAAGTCATTTAATAGCACAGTAGCCTTTGCATTCACAGAAATACCCTGGAGGATGTCCAATACAGATATGTATGCTAGTATGTTCTAATGTCAGTCTTTACAGATTTGCCAATGATTTGCCAGACATAACACAACTCTATGAGTAAATGACTACAAATATGAGGCACATGTATGGTCTGAGTGCATAACACTGGACAGTTGAATGGTTTGAGCTCAGTATATCACATGCGGTTCAACACACGTCTGCAACAGTAGTTTACTATGCAAATATCCTGTATAGGTCTCTCAGATTTGTGAGACAAACATGTATATTATAGTTGTATTCCCAAGTAACATATGGATATCTACGACATCCCACTAGCTGTCCTAGCAGTGTCACAGTCAGTATTGTTCAATAGACACTCTATTACTAGTCATATGTGAGCCAGTCCTTCCTGGGGTGACTCAGGGGACTGAGCTGTGATCTATGTCACTGCAGACAGACCCAGATGCTATGGCCATAGGTGCTGATCAGTAATATATCAGTACAGCAAGTCTTGTTGAGACACATTTGTTTAACATCCTATATATCCCATTATTGCATACCCCCTACTACATTCTATTACATGCTTACTTGTTTGACATACCTTTTTTTCTTGAGTATTGTTGGTTTGGATTCCAGTTCCTGTTTCTGTTTCTGTCTGTCTGTCTGTCTCTCTCTGTCTACCTATGTAGCGGTATAGACCTGTTTTGCATAGGCAGCAGCTTGCCTTTTGTAGGTAATGCTCATGTGCAGGTGATGGCCTGTGCACCAGTTGGTGTCTCCCACTTGCTAATTGCATGCAGAGCAGCTGTGTTGTTATTCCTATAACCAATGGCATGACAACACACTCCTATAACTGAGTACTTCATGTGGGTGTTGCCCCTTTTCCTTGCCTGTGAGGAGAAAATCATGGAGGTGTGTGAACAACAGCATCACAGAGGGTAGTTGGAAATACCTCTTACAACAAAACATGTGGAGACAGCCCAACAAAATGGGAGAGAAGGTCCCAGACTTAGAAACAAAATGTGAGTATTGTTGTTATACATTTGAATTCATGTTAGTTTAACAGGGTTTGTGTGGACATGAACATTCTGTGTGGGTCTCAGTGTGACAGTGTTATGTGGTTGACATAACTCTCAACTGTAGGGCTATCTGCAGAATGGTCAAAGGTTTGACTCTTATGTTTGGTCTGTTCCTCTGACAGTTGTTGTCCTTAGCAAATCAGTAGCATGCCCTGGGTATTGCAGTCAGTAAATGCTAACTTACATTTGTGTTTCTGACTTCATATCCCTCAGTTAAGATATGTTACAACAAACGATGTAACACCAGCAACTTTCTCAGTTTATAACAGCAATATTCCAAGTATGCCCCTGTGTTTGGGCCTCTGTCCCCCAATTATGTAAGGCTTTGTCCAGATGTCATGCAGTAAGAGGTTGATAGGTATGGTATATCATTAGTTAGTGCCTTCCTTACTGATATCATCCCAGTGATGTAGCAGAATACCAGACATGTTATGAGGAAGGGGCCATATACATAAGGACAGAACCCGGATATTCTGTGTGAATCTGTACAGTTGAGAAGTCTGTGTATGTGTAGCAATTGTTAACAGACTGTCAGGATTGTGTAGCAGTGTAGTGTGTAAATGTTTGTTGCACTGTGTAAGTAGGGGGGGGGTACATTTTAGTGTGATGGCTCCTTTTCTATCTGACTGTGCATGCTGCTTCAGTTTCTGGTGGTCTATTGGCTGTATATGTTTGTAGGGCAGACTGAGAGATGCTTTGTGCCACTGCAGGAGTCAGACTGCACTGTGACTTGGAGCAGTATATGTAGGGGAAGTGTGTGAGTGTCATACATGATATTTATGTTCACACAGTCATTATACTCTACTGTTCATTTGGCTTACCAGTATGTCACTGTGACTGTGGTGAAATTAGTTGGGGATATGCAGGCTCACAACGGTGACTGTTTTTCACTACTGTTACATCCCTGTAGTGCCTGATATACTTGCAATTTTTTTTATTATTTTATTTTGCATTTGTTGACCGGGATAGTTTGATACATATCCATTTTCAGCAGAGACCCGAGGAGAAAAGCTCCACACAGTAATGTGATATATACAATACAACAGACAGACAGTTATAGAATACATGAGACACACTATTGATACAAATTTTTAAATCAAAAATGAGCACTCTACAAGTGTAGTACAATAAGATAGAAGATAGAATTATGAAATTCAACATTAGGACATTTAGTATGCTTAATACAATTGTGGTGAAGATCTTGAGACACAGAGATAGTGCTAGTCAGGATTAGAGCAAGGGCATAGCCAGTGTGATTTAAAATACTTTTTGAGGTGTTCTTTGAATAGTGTAAGTGGGGGATCAAGAGTAAAGTCAACAGGTAGTTGATTCTAGGATTTTCCAACTGAGTTGGCAAACAAGGCATCACCAGCTGTGTTGTTGGATTTGACTGTTTGGATCAATAGTCTGTTGGATGAACAAAATTTACTGTGATTACTATATAGGCTGACAATATTTTTGAGTGCTGGTGTATTATCAGGGTGGTAGAATGCTTTATGAGCAACTATGAGCTGGTTAATCTGTAGTAGGGAAGGTAGATCAACCCACCCTAGAAGATTTAAGTTGTGACAGTGGTGAGTCCTATAGGCTGAACCAGTGGCAAATCTAGTGATGTGGTTATAACAGCAGGATAATTTGTTAATTTTAGTTGTGCGCAAGTTTGTGAGTAGAAGGGAGGCATAAAGGAGGGTAGATAGGAGATGAAAATGGGCAACACCAGTTCTAGCAAGAGGAGTGAGGAAAGGTTTGAGCTCATAAAGAGATCCAAGTTTTTTGTTTATGGTTTTGATGGCTTGATTGAAATGTGCATCAAATGTTAGGTTATTGTCTACTATGACTCCCAGGAGTTTGTTTTGGGCTTCAGGGGAGATAATGGTCCCATTGTTAGATATTATGGTAATGGTTGGAGGATTGGATTTATGACTGAGAATGAACAGGAGCAGCTTTGTTTTTTTTAGGGTTTAATAACAGAAGCCGATTAGTGAGCCAATTTTCAACAGTATTGAAAGTAGTCTGGGTTAACGACTGCAGATCTACTTGTGAGGTGTCAGAGCAGATCAATGTGGAGCCGTCTGCATATTGAATACATGATGCTTTAGGAATGACGGTGTGGATGTCATTAATAAACATGGAGAACAGAAGGGGTCCTAGTATTGAGTCATGTGACTCCTAAGGTGATGAGTAGACAGAATGATAGGTTATCTTCCCATAGGACTGCCTGTTGATATCCAGATAGATAGGACTGAAACCATTGTGGAGAGTGGTAGTCTAAGGAGAAGGCTTTCAGGATTTGGATGAGTAACTGATGGTTAACCATATCAAAAGCCTTGGATAAATCGCGAAAGAGAGCAGAGGAAAGTAGGTTGTTATTACAGTTACAGTTAATGACAAAGAGAGAAGAGCTGAGGTGGTGCTGTGGTATGGCCTGAATCCATGCTGAGAGTCAGCCAGCAGCTTATTTTGAATTAGGTGGTGCATGAGTTTTTTATGGACACATTGTTTCATTATTTCAGCTAGTGGAGATAGAATGGCTATGGGTCTGAAGTTTGATAGTTCTATGATGCTACCACCTTTATGTAGAGGTATAACATGGGATACTTTCCAAATTGAGGGGATGGAGGCTTCGTATAGGGTTCTATTTATCAAGATTGAGATTGGGTAGTCTATGATGTCAGCACCCTTTTGCAAGTACTCTGCAGGGAGAGGGTCAGCAGCCAGGGTGGTAGGCTTTAATTTCTTGATAAGGATTCGGACTAGAGTGATGGTAACAGGTTGTAAGCTAAAGGAGAGGGGGTTATTAGGTGTGTCATTATCTAAGACAGAGGAGGTGGGGTGAGCTGGTTGGCCAGGGACTGGATAGTTTCTGTGAAGAAGTTATTGAAGGTATTTGCAGTGTCTACTGGTGAATCATGGGTAGAAGCCAAAGGGGAAGGAGTAGAAGTATGTCCTGGGTGATGTAGCTTATTTATGCCAGTCCAGAACTTTTGAGGTTTGTTATGGTTTATCTGTTGCACATGGTAATAGAAGTTTTTCTTGTCAAGGATAATAGATTTTTTTTGGTATTGTTCCTTAATTGTCTATAGCTAAGTTGGTGTTGTGGGTCTTTTGTAGCATGCAAAGTGGCCCATGCTTTATTTCTAAGTATGATTTTAGATTTTGTGTCTTTTGAGACCCAAGGTGCTGCTTTTGTTTGGGTTCTGATGAAGCGGGTAGGGGCATGCGAGTTGAGGATGGCAAGGAATTTGTTATTGAAGTATTCCACTGCATCATCTAGAGGAAGTAATTTTAGGAGAGACCAGTTACATGCTCTGAGCTCATTTAGGAAGTTGGTAAGGTTAAAGTTTTTGTTGGTTCTTATAATTTTGTAAGTGGGTAGTTGGGTGTTATCACTTTTGAGCTTAATTGTATAGGTGAGACAGTGGAAACAGGGCGTCGGGCAGAGTCCCAGGCTTGTATGACTGAGGATGGCCATTGATAAGTATCCAAATCTAGGGTACTTTCTTTGTTATTAGATTTATTGTGCCTGGTGGGAGTGAAATGACCTGTGAAAACCCATATAGGTTAATGTGGGTAGAAGGAGATTCAGAGGAGCAGGAACTCCAATCAATGTTGAAGTCTCCAAGTACAATGGTTTCTTGGGGGTAGTTACCAGATAACCATTGTAAGATGTCTTCTAGTGTGTTAATATTTTTACCTGGGGGAATGTAGACACAGACAATGTATCTTCATTTGTTTTTGTTAATTTGAAGTTTGGTAATCAGGGTTTCAGCATTATTATTTTGGGGTGGTTGCTGGGAATCTGCTGTGACTGTTATGGTAGATTTTTAGAGAACAGAAAACCACCACCTTTCCTGTTACCTCTGTCTAGTCTAAGTATTTGATACCCAGAGGGTATTACCACATTATCTTTAGATGCAGGTCTTAGCCAGGTTTCAATAAGACATAATATGTCTGGGGAATGGACTGTTAAGAGGGCATGCAGATTGTGAACCTTATTATTTAAGTTTCTAATGTGTAGATGACAGGCTAGAAATGAGTTGGGGGGCATGTTAGATAGAATAATATTGGTAGGATTATTAGTGTGGGAGTTAGGGGCAACAGTGGAGGCTGGGCCAGGGTTGGGGTGGAGGTCCCCATGTTTAGTGAGGTTGTAGCATAAGTTAAGTATGAGTTTTAGTATTTTATGTCAGAGTTTTTGGTACTATTTGGGTTTCAGGGTGGTGTGATGGGATGTAATTGGTTGGTAGTATTTAAGGGCAGTGGATGTGAATGAAAGGGGAGAAGAGAAGTATTCATTTTTGTTTAATACTGATAGGGAGGCGGTATGGAATTTAGGGTACTGAAAACCTAGGTTGAGCTGATTCTCATATTTAGTGAGGATATATGGGAGGAGTAGCAGGGGTACACAAGGAAGAGTAAGGAGTATTTTGGGTGCTGGCATTGTGACTGGTAGTAGTATAAATTGGATGTTGTTTTTACAAACAAATGCATGTGTAATTTCCCATAGCTGATGTGAAAACTGGTAGAGAAGGGTGAAGGCTGCCAGCCTAGCCAGATAGAACTGTGCAGATAATTTTGTCATTTGTAAATATAAATGTAAAGTACAGGCTTGTTGTCTTAAATGTAAAGAAATACTGTTACATGTAGAACTGGAAATAAATGTGACAACAGTGCATTCTACTGACCAAAGTAAAGCATGGGGTGACCCTTTGAAGTAGACAGTGGTGCTGAAAAGTCTAGATGAATAAATTCTTTCTATTGTTTTAACCAAGAGTTAAATTGCTAGACGTAGACATGCAAATGTATTTTTATTGCTCTGTTTCCTGACCAGCTGCAAGATAATAAAAGGGAGATGTTAAGAATGTGAATGTAGTTAATGTGTAGCCTGAGAACACCAGGAAAGTGTAAAAGAAATGATGTAATGTTTATCAGAACTGCAGTTTCAAATTAAACAGGGAAAATCAGAAGGTATTAAGCAATTTTGTCTTTATAATCCAACTCACAGCACTGCCTGTTGTCTTATGTAAGTTATGTTAGACTTGTGTTTTCTTTTATAGATAGCTAGATCTAGAAAGTTTAGACTAAGTGTTTTTTTTGTGATGTCAGAACTGTACTACTGAATTATTTTAAGAATTTCTGTGTGATCTCTGAACTCTTGACTAGCACTGAATGTGTAGTAGAAAGTATTGTCTTGTGGTTTTTAATTATTTATTATTAAATATTTAAAACCTTTTAACTGTGGCTGGTTTGTGTAGACATAAGTTAAGCTCTAAGAGTACATTTCATGTATATAAAGATCCTGTACCAAGTCACTCTAATAAGCCTTGAGACTGTTTAGTCATACTACCAATTGGATAAAAATATTGCACAGTAATAACTGGACACCATTTTAAGGGCATTTGAGCAGCTGATAATTATTAGCTGTCTGGTGACAGGGTACTACCGTATAGTCTGGGTAAAAGGGGCATAGCTGGAGAATCTGTGCCAGCCTTCCCCAGAGGTGTCTGTGTGGTTGTATAAACTCTTATCTCAAAGTGTGAGTGTGTCAGCTACTTGGGCAGGGACATAAAGCACTGGTTGGACAGAGAGGGTGCTGGAGATTTTAGTTTGCCCAGCTAGGCTGAAATCTGGACCCTATAGCTGTGCCAGTGGGGAGTCTTATTGGGGACCTGGAGAGCAAGGGAGTGACCAGCCCCAACTGACTGTGATCTCTGTGTGCTCTTAAGGGAAATTGCACTTTACTGTGTGTATTTGTTATCCTTTCCTTTCAGATGAGATGCCCTCTCTGGTGTTAGTGGTGAGGATTGAGGCTCCTTGATTGCTCGGCCAGGGCACGAGTGTCACATATTAATTGTTTGGCAGGATGTCCACTAGCTATATCATTAAAAGCCTTTTGTAGCCTTCTTGGCTATTATTAATGCACCCCCCCACGTGGAAGCTTTGTCTGAGCGTTCTGTTGATTTCAACCATCTAGTCCATTGAAAGCGAACTCTCATTCCCTGCAATCTATTGCTGATACTATGGAACATTATCTAAATTAAATTAAGTGTTCTAAGCTATTGCAGCTTAAAGAACTGAAATTAACAAAACTATTTAAATTAACAAAATAGCTTTAAGCCATTGTAATCATAACGGCTTGTTGTAACTAAGCCACACATGTGGCGCGTATTCGAAACACACAGGAAACCCTTCATACCTGCTCATACCAAGGTATGTAAACTCAGCCTAAATGTACAGTGAATACTTTTTCGCTGTGTAATATCTTGACTGACCACTGTACTGAATCCACCATTGTGGTCTTGCTCAATCTGTGCATAGCCCATATCCTTCCTTTACCTGTGGTCCTACTCCATGTTCTACTTTTTAATGATAGTGACTCCCTACTAGCCTCCACATTAAGGTTTGGATAAGGCTTGCCCCCCAACCTTAGTCCTACTTATTTCTAGTGCTTTTTTATCAGATTCATAGCTAACAACTATTTATAATATAAAGAAAGAATTACCTATGCTACCTTGGATGTTTGCATACAGCTTTAATTTACAATCAGTGCTTGAACTGCTTTAAAGATTACCTTTTTCACAATTTTTAGTTCCTTTGCACCTAGCTTGTATGTTTATCCCAGTAATTAGTTATAGTCATGTTTTAATTGCCTTTAATGAATTTCATACTTTATTATAATCATGCCTAGAATGCCTACAGGAATTGCATTTAATTTCATTAGTAAATATGTCTGAATGTGCATGTTTTTATCTCTACTATTGCTAGCTTTACTGCCTTGATACCTGTGCTAACTCTGCTCTCTCCTCTTCATTTATCTCCTTTTCTCCCCAAAGTACCCAGCTCTGCATTGTCCTGAACTTGCCCTAGCCAAAACCTACCAGGTGATACAAGAACCCTTACAATCTCCAGTGGCCTCATCTACTTGACTCATTTTCACTGCACCCTCCATCAAGGAAGGAAGAAATTATGTTATGGACTTAGTCCCATTTGCATAATAGACCCCTGTCTACTATTTTTATCAGGGCCCTATAGTTCGCTACAAGCTTGAGTATCCAGCAGCCTTAACCTTACCCTTCCAGCTGCCCTACAGCCAATACACCTTGTCAATTATACTAACCTACTCTTACTTAGCATCTCACCTTCCATATTTCTTCTCTAATCAGCTCTCCCACTCACTTTCCTACATTTACTAGATCTTCCCACTAGGTGGCACCCTTATACTATTCCTTTCACTACCCCTCTACTCTGTCCTACCTCTGTAAATGCAATATATTTCTTCCTATTATCTATCCTCATCCTCATTCAATCCTTTTACACTGCCTCTCTCCCATCCTACCCCTGCAATCTGTTCTATACTGTACTGTTCTTGACCTGCTCATCTTCCTACTTCACCTTTGTGCTGAAACAGTATTCTTCCCTCCTCTAACTTTCATTCCTTTGGCTTCTGTATCATTCTAAACATCTCCTACTCATGTCCTACCTCACTTACCTACAGTTACCTGTATTTCTGATTGTTTCTTCTCCTGTTTCTCCTTCAATTGTCTCAACCCACTCCGTTCACCCTGCGGGCTCACTCCGCTCCTCACCCTACCCCCAAATCCCACCCACCCCCAGGGGTCCTACTCATATACCTATCAGACCACACCCACTCACCTTTCCACCAATAACTATCTCATCCCCATTATCCACTCTCCTCTATTTCTCCCACACTTTTCCCCACCTCTTCCTATCCCTCCCACCATTATACCTTTTCCATACAACAACTACTTCACATCTACTGTTTAGTAATACTTTTATAACTACTATGGCAATAACTAAACCTTCTAACATATTCCTCTTACAAAGATTACTCATACTCACACTTCTGCCTACTCTAACTCTAGCATACCTGCTAACCTCCTATGAGCATCTAACACAGTCACACATCCTGTACCCCACCAAACAATTGACCACTTCTTCTCTACCCTCTCATACTGAACATTTCAATATAACTTTCACTCTCAGCTATCTACCGCCCAAATACCATAGGACAAACCACATTAAATATTACCTCCCAAATACAAGAAGACATCCTTTCCTTCTCAGTAAATATACTCAGACTACATATTTAACACTACTCTTCCCCCTAAAGGATGGAGACATTCACCCAAATCCCGGACCAAACACCTCCACCACTACTCAACTCATTACCCCAAACTCCTCTACCATCCATATACTAAAAGAAACATCCAACTCACTACTAATAGCTCACCTCAACACACGTAGTATCAATAACAAAATTACACAACTCCAGGCTCTCCTGGAACTCTACTCCTTTGATATTTTGTGTCTAACAGAAACTTGGTTAAAACCCACAACTACAGACAATGAAGTTACCCCACCTGGTTACAACATCTTACGTCTCGACCATGCAACCAAGAAAGGTGGTGGAGTAGCAGTCTTATTTAAATCTGATTTTCAAATTGCAGCCTTCCACCAAAATCCTCCCCATGTCTCTAACGCTGAAATACTTATTACCAAGCTTCAGCTAAACTCTGTTAAATCTATCTATATTATCTGCATCTATGTTCCTCCAGGCAATAACATTACTACTATAGAAAACATACTCTGTTGGTTATCTCAAAACCTCCCCCAAGAGACCATCATTCTTGGTGATTTCAACATTGATTGGAAATGTTGCAACAATAACTACCCCACTACCCATATTAATCTCTATGGGTTTACACAAATAATCACCTCACCCACTAGAATTAACAAAACCAATAAGAAAGAAAGTACCTTAGACTGGATACTAATCAATAATCAACCCCAGACCTACAATTCTGGAACCCTCCCAGATAATATAAGTGACCACTTTCCAACCTATGCTATTAGGCTTAAAACCAACCCACATTCCAAACCCATATTTAGAACAATTAGAACCAAGAAAAACTTCAATCTCAATTTATTCTTAACTGAACTTAAGGCTTGTAATTGGTCCCCATTAAAACAACCTTCCCTTGATGAAGCTGTCGACTACTTCAATGTTAATTTCCTAGCCATCCTTAACCAACACGCTCCTACCTGCTCTATTAGGATAAAAACCAAACCTGTTCCATGGCTTTCTAAGGAAACTAAGCAAAAACTCCATCTCAGAAATAAATACTGGCACAGATCACGCTTAACTAAGAACCCCATTGACCTCCAAAACTTTAAACAATTGAGAAATGAAACAAAAAAAGCCATAATGTCTGATAAACAAAACTACTACCTACATTCGCAGCAATCCCACCATAATAAACCACAAAAATTCTGGGCAAGCATTAATGAACTATTACACCCCGGTCAATCTATTACACCAAACCCACAAGGCTCTGACCACAACAACCCCAAACAAACTGCCAATGCCTTTAATACCTTTTTCACCAAAACTATTCAAACTCTAGCCAGTCAACTCTCTCCACAAAATTCAACCTCATCTAAGACTGAATCCAACCCACCTCCTCCATTTCACTTCCAACCTGTCCCTACAGCTTTTATTCTCACCCTTTTACAAAAACTTAAACCTTGCACTCCCTCTGCTGACCAACTGCCTGCAGAATACTTACAGTTAGCAGCCAAATCTATTGCCTACCCCATCTCCATTCTCATCAATAGAAGCATTACTGAAGGATACGTCCCCAATCTTTGGAAAGTCTCACATATTATTCCCCTTCATAAAGGGGGAGACTCCACTGACCTTTCCAACTATCGTCCCATAGCCCTACTCTCCCCTTTATCTAAGGTTATGGAAAAGTGCATCCATAGGCAATTATTAGACCACCTTCTCCATAATAACCTGCTCTCCAACTACCAACATGGCTTCAGACCTTCCCACAGCACTACTACTGCCCTCCTCTCCTTCATGGACACCATCAACAAAAAACGCAACTTTAACATGATCTTCTCTGCACTTTTCATTGACCTGTCCAAAGCTTTTGACATGGTAAATCACAATATACTCATAAACATTCTGAAATCTATGTCACTTGATGCACTAGCTATAAAATGGTTCCTATCCTACTTATATAACAGACATCAAGCTGTGCTCTGGAATACCACTCTTTCTACCCAACTACCATTTAATATTGGTGTCCCTCAAGGGTCCATACTAGGCCCAGTCCTATTTTCCTTATTCATCAATGACCTTCATGAAGCAGTTCCCCAAGCTACATGCATACAATACGCAGATGATTCTACACTTATATGCTCAGCCACATCTGAATCTGAACTTCACTTCCTTACACAGGACTTATTTAGCTCAGTAGAACTATGGTTTACAAAACGCTGTCTCATACTAAATCCCCAAAAAACTAAACTTCTACTTTTGACACCTACCAATAAATCTCCACCAATTGACTTCACTATAGCTTCCAATAATAGCACTGTTATATCCCAGGATCTTACTACCAAACTGCTAGGTATCACCATAGACAACAACCTTAACTTTGACACTCATATTAATAATATCTTGAAAACAACTAACAGAAAAATAGGCTCTCTATATAGGATCAAACCCTTCTTCACTCCTGCAACTAGAATAACTATCGCCCGCACCCATCTAATCTCTACCCTACTCTATGCCTCTCCCATTTTCAATAACCTGTCAAAAAATAACCTTAAAAAACTAGAAAACTCCTACAACAACATAGCCAGATTTGCCACTGGTAACCCTTTTAAAACACACCACTGTATTAATCTAAAATACCTAGGGTGGCTTGAATTACAGCAACAGCTAAAATATAATCAACTGACCATTGCCCATAAAATTCTTTATCAACCTGCTAAGACACCCATACTATCTAACCTTATTAATCCCTACAATAACCTGAAATCCCTAAGATCTTCACAAAAAATCCTCACAAATATTATCAAAACAAACAATAGAGCTGGAGACTCTCTCTTCACTAACACTGTTGGGAAAATCTGGAACTTACTCCCCACTGAACTTTCAACACTTCCCTCTATTTCCTTGTTCAAAAATAAACTTAAGCTCTTCCTTAAAACACATTGGATGTGCCCCTGTACTAACCCTGACTAACCTACATGCTCTCACTACTTGTTTCAACCCCTCCTTATATGCTCTAGCTACCTGTTTCTACCTCACTGTCTCAGCTCAGTAACAAACACATCAGAATTCAACTACCATTCTACCTCTACTACCTAGCCTCACCTATTAGTATACTCTCATAAAAGTTCCAGTCTTCACGATTAGAATTTTCTTACTCAACTTCTATTCCAGTCTTACTTTCCTTTTTTCCCATTCTTATATCTAGAATTATATTATGTGTTTTATTATCAATCTTTCTGAACAGTTAAAATGCAGCCTCATGATAAATTGTATTATGTTTAGTCAATATTTTGTGTTATATACTCTATATACCTGTAACCACTTTTTTGCTAATACTGCTTTAGTTATTATTAATGTGGTCGATCTGATGTATGTACTTCTGTAGATATGTACTGTTATTGAACTTTGGAGCTTATTTCCCCGGGCCTCTACTGAAAATGGACATATATCCAGCTAGACTAGCCCGGTCAAAAAATGTAAAATAAAATAAATAAATAAATAAAATATTAATTAGTTGGCAAATACTAATTGGCTTGTAGTGGTGCGGATAGAGTGAATCCTGTAGTTTGTGTACAGCAAGCTTTGAAGATGTTTTTGTACTCTAAAACAGCCATACAGTGAATACTCAGAGTTAAGATCACAATTGTTGTATTCCTTTTGTTAGCTTAGTTAGTCAGGGTGAGCAGGCAGCATGTCAGTAGAGGAGTAAGAAAAGCTGACAAGAGGCCAGCTGGCAGAGATGTGCCAGGCTACAGGACTGGTACATGGAAACCTGACTAAGGCAAACCTGAATGGAGCCTTGGTTACAGCTGCTTCAGAAAACAGCAACCAGGAGGACCATCAGATGGGCAGTGGAGATATAATACCCTTGAAGAATGGACAGCTCAACCTTTCTGCAGTGGACTTAAAAATCAAGATGGAGCTAAAGAGACTTAAGTTGGAGGCCAGGCGTGTGGAATTAGAAGCAAATGAGAGACTGCAACGTTTGCAGGCTGAGGAGAATGAGAAAGTGTTATTCTGCAAGCTGAGGAACAAGAGCGGCAGAGGCAGCATGAGAAGGAGATTCTGACTCTTCGCCAGAGTCATGTAGGTAATGGGGAAGGGAGTAACTGGACCCCAGAATCACAAACGGTCAGTAAATTTCTTCCGCAGTTTAAAGAAGGGGATAATTTTGATAGTTTCATTCATATGTTTGAGAGGGTATGTAAACAGTATGAAATTGACCAAGGGCTCTAGGTATGTTTCCTGACCTCCTTACTCCATGGTAAAGCTGTAACTGTTGTATCTAAAATGCCTGACATTGCATGTTTTGATTATACCGCTGTAAAAAAATTGTCTTTTAGAACTGTATAAGCTAACACCTGAAACGTATAGGAAAACATTTTGTGAGAATAGATGCAAGGCAGATGAAAGTGTGTGTGAATATGTTGCGGAATTGAGCACTTATTTCCATAGGTGGGTGAGTGGATGTCAGGTCACCAATTTTGAAGGGCTGGCAGACCTTTTGGTAAGGAACAAGCCCTTAGCACTTTGCCTGAGGACATGGGGATCTAGTTAGCTGATAGACAATGTGCTACTTCAGATGAGTTGAAGAAGGAGGGAGAACTATACCTGACAAGCAGGGCAGCCCTGCAGAGGAAGGGGACCCCCAGTATTGCTCATGGGTCTAAAGGAACCCTTGGTGGGCAGCAGAGACTGCCCCAACAGAATCTGCCAGTAGCAGGGGAAGCCACTAGTCCAGGTACACATCCAGGAGCTAGGGTTAAATGTTTTGAATGCAACCAGTGGGGCCATGTGGCATACAGATGTCCACAGAGGCAAGGTGGGAAAACAACGGTGAGGGAGCCAGTAAGTGGGAAAGACAAAATGCCAATAGTATGTTGTCTTGAGACAACAGGGGTACTAAACTACCATCCTGCAGATGTCCTGAGAGGGAAGAATTTGGATGAGGCAGTATCATGTGCTTATGCAGTTACATGTGGTCAGGCTAGGAGACAAACATGTGGGTCTGGTAGCCTGGGGGAGACCCAGACTGACTGCATACTTGCATCCAGAACTAGTGAGGTGGTTACTTCAGGGTGGGAGCTACTCTGTAGCAGTGAGACTGAAGGTGAGCCACAGTTGCTTGTGGGTACTGATGGTCACTTGGACAGAGTGACTGCAAAGGTAGAGGTGAGTAGTAGTACCCAAGTTGACAGTGTGGTACCACTGTCAGAGGATGCCAGACTTCCTGTAGAAGGGGAGCTGGGTAGAGTTACAAGGAGAAAGTTGAGACAGGCTCAGCTGTCAGACCCTACATTGCAAGGCCTGAGGCAGGTAGCTAGGGAGGCATCTGATTCTCAAGGGAAGGGGGGATCTGTATACTGGGACTAACGGCTACTATACAGAGAGTGGACCCCTGAGGGAGGTCTAGAAGGTGAGAGAGTACAGCAGTTGGTAGTGCCTAGAGCCTACCATCTGGTGCTTCTAGCCATAGCCCATGATATTCCCTTTCTAGGTCATATGGGCATAAAACATACAGAGGGATGTATTATGGGGAACTTCTATTGGCTTGGAATTTTCAGAGATGTAACAGGGTACTGCAGGACCTGTGAGCAGTGCCAAAAGGTAGGCAAGGCAGGAGACAAGGTGAGAGCTCCTTTGATTCCTTTGCCTGTGATTGACGAGCCATTTCAGAGGGTAGTTATGGATATTGTGGGTCCTCTGAGTACCCCAAGTTCCACAGGGAAAAAGTATATCCGACTGGTAGTGGATTATGCTACATGGTACCCTGAGGCAGTGGCTTTGTCCAGCATTGAGGCAGAGAAGGTGGCAAATGCTTTGTTAGAGATTTTCAGCAGGGTAGGTTACCCAAAAGAAATACTGACTGACAGAGTTGCCAATTTTGTGGCAGACCTGCTGGCTTGTCTGTGGAAGTTGTCAAATAAATTGTAAAAATCAGACTGTAAAAATCATTAGGCTTTTCAAAATGACAGTCAATAACACAGGATGCTCAGGTTCAAACAATGTTTCTTTACTAATGTACATTAGGAGGCAAAAAACTATACAAAACAAGTATAGAGTTTTGACTGGCTCTATACAGGAAATACCTTCAATTATATAGCATTTACAATCAGCTTTTGCCCACCTTACTGACGTGGTCAGTCACAGGGCATTTACATCACTATAGTCCACAATATTTCATTCATAAGAAGATGCTGAGGTAATGCTTTTTAAAAACTTTCCCATGAGAATAATACAGCCTTGCAAGGCACCTGGTCAATTACAATGTCTTCCTGTAAATGCTGCTTCTTCCAAGGTTTTAGATTAGTTCAAATACAATAGTCAGTTCATCTCTTAATACGTTCCTTTGTCTCTCTGGTAAGCAGCTGCACTCTGTCTTTGATAATGTTCACAAGGCCATCCTTCTCGGTGGAAGGAAGAAAGATATACATGCATACATATTTATTTCTCTCTAACCCAGCAGATAATAATTGCTGAAAGACATAAGCCTGCTGAGCTGGCTACTGCCAGGGTCAGAGGTTAACCACACTGCAGCTAAGTTCTCAAGCAATTACATGCAAGATCATTTCTACTGCCATATTGTTAAATAGAATCAAATGCATTACATATTATACTGTTTCTAAACTTGCACTACATATGTGTTTAAGTACATATTTTTCTAACAGTTTATATATGTTTAAGTACATATTTTTCTAACAGTTTATATATGTTTAAGTGCATATTTTTCTAACATTCTCCCTCCTTTTAATGCTTTTTATTCTATTCAGAAACATAAACAACATTATTTCATTCCCTAGTCTCTTCCTCTCTGGAACTTTTAACTAGACAAGTCATTTAATCTATACTTCAGAAAAAGCATCATCTGAAATCAATCTTTCAATTTCAAAATCTTGGTAAAAAGTTTCAATAACAAATATATCAACAAAATCTTTGATTAATCTTTTCATGCAGGAAATTTCACAGTAAACACATGCTCCCATTAGGAGTATACCCACACAAATAGCAATTAAAATGTTCAATAGGATGGAACCCAACCCCCCAAACAGATTCTGGAAAAAGTCCGTCAGTGGGTTTGGGCCTGGTTTAGTCATTGCTGATACTTGCTGAATTACCTCTAGGTGATTATTTGTCTCGTGACGATTCTCAGGGATAAAAGCACAGCATTCTTCTTCGTGTACCACCTCTTGCCGCTAGGGTGAAGTCAAGAGCCATTCGATTTTGTAGCACAACAGTTCTCATTGCATTCAGTTCATCAGTCACCAATTCTAGGGTGGAAAAAGTTGCATTACTCATTACTTCGAGAAATCTTGACAGCTTCCTCAGCTCCCAGATCGATTTGACTGCTCCATAGGCTGGTAGTATTCCTGCCCAGGATATCACACTGTTGCCCAAGTCCATATGAGTCAATTTATTTTTGTCTTTTACTGAATTATGGTCTTTCCAACCAGCTTCGATCTTCCCAACTGGATTCACAGGTTTCTTAACTGGACCTTCAGATTTTTGAGCTGTTTCCCTTACATTTCGTATCTTACCCAAAGGTAATTCTGCAGTATGTCTTATTGCTGGAACCAGATAACCCAAAAAACAACTGCGGACCAATTCTCAGGTAACCATTCATATGCCTTTTTCCCACAAATAAAATCATTACTTTGGTACTAATACGTGTTATCCCTGCATGAAACATTTTCCTATCTTTAATAGACAATTGTTTAGTTAAGACTGGATTGTCACGTACTGCATTTAATGTAGTTTTCATTGAACTCAGATATGAATCATAGTTAGTTTACAAACAGTACCCCCACTTCTGACTTTAATGTAACATTTATAAGACATGGTTGTATTACAATTACTCCAGCCCACCTGGAGGGTATCACTTTTGTAGAAACATACAACTCCTTTTTGTATGACAGGTAAAAATAAAGCTATTTTGTCCTGTGATCTCACAGTTCCTGTATCAAAAACAAATTTTCCCAAGTCTCATTTATCCCCAGAGGGACAGCGGACATTAACAGTCTTTTATATGCTGTTGGTATAGCTGTACAAACCCAGCAATTTGAAATGTTCATAGTCTCTGCATACACACGTTTCATGGCCAGGTATGTGTTAAAGTTTGGATGCCAGTCTATAAACAGTTCATCATGTCTTCTCACTTTCACTCGTGTGGTTGAGTGCAGGAAAAAACCACAATAAGAGAAAAATTGTCACACTTATAGTCAACAAATGCACAGCCAACAAAATAATTATGCAATAGTTCTGGGGTTGCTCTGCTTTTCTATTTGCTTTACTCTTGGCCATTTTGCCCTTGTGTATCAAATTGAAAGTTCTTTGTTCTTGTCCTGTCTTTCATCTGAAAAGAGTTAAACTGCAAAACAGATTTATTCATTAACAGTTTCTTTATATAATTAGCTAATGAACTGTCAGCCTCCTGCTCTGCAGGCATGAGAGCTTTCCACTGAGGCACATAATATGCTCTCCCAAAAACATTTTAGAGGAGTCAAACCCTTTACATTTATTTAATTCTAAGAAATCCATACAAATAGTGTGGAATGGGTATGGTGGTATAGGAAAACTTCCTTGCTTGTTTTTAAATGCTCCTTGTGCATGGTGCTTGTTACAAGTATGACAAGCTGCACAAAATTTTGTTGTATAATTTTTGTATCCATATGTTTGGAATATTCCATTTACTAACTGTACCATCCCCCCTGTTGAGACATGGCTCTGCCCATGGCTCAACAAAGCTGCATATCTAAATAAATTAGACGGCAATATTGTTTTTTTTCCTTTGGAAATGTACAGTCCATTCTCAAAAATTGCACCTTGTTTTACCCATTTTTGTTTTTCTGCTTTTGTAGTAAGCATTTGCATTGTTTTTAACATGTCTAAATCTAAAATCTCAAAGGGTTGTAATTCCTCATTTAAAAATAAAGTTTCTGAGTCTGAGGCTGCTTGCTTTGCAGCTGCATCAGCTCGTGCATTACCTTTTGAAATCTTATCCTGTTGTTTTGTATGAGCTACACATTTACAAATAGCTACTTTGGTAGGTAACTGAATAGATTCTAATAGCTCCAAAATAAATTGTGCATGATTAATAGGTTTTCCACTGGATGTAATCATTCCTCTATTTTCTTCATTGTTGTGCAAACACATGCACTGTAGAAAAAGCATACTGACTATCAGTATATATGTTCACTTTCTTGCCTTCTACTAAAGTACATGCTCCTGTCAAAGCTACCAGTTCTGCTGCTTGAGCATACAAGTTGTGTGGCAAAGTTTGTGCTTCTAAAATTTCAGTGTCTGTAACTACTGCATACCCCACCAGATTCTTCCCTGTAGGACCCCTTCTGCATGAGCCATCCACGTAATATGTCACCTCAGCATCATCCAAGGGCACATCTGTAAGATCTTGTCTAGGTAAAGCTTAACTGTTCATATGAGGTTGACTCAGCAGTATGGTCATACATGAAAGATGTCTAGCAGGAGAAAGGTATGCAACTTTTTCTCGTAGCAGAATTATTGCAACTGCATGAGGCATTCTCAATGTGAGTGGGTGGAATAACACCACTGAGGTTGAACCCTGCACTGCCATTGCTGCTGCAACTACTGCTTGTACACAGTGAGGCAAAGATTGCACCACTGGGTCTAACTGTGATGAATAGTAAGCTATGGGGCATTGCTTATCCCCATGCTGTTGCTTTAATACTGATGTCATGTACCCTTGCTTACAATCTACGGTCTGAAAGAACCGTTTGTGATAACTTGGAAGTCCTAAAACTAATGAAGAAGCTATTAACTGCTTCAACCTGCAGAAAGCCATTTCTGCTTCTGTTCTCCATTGTAAAATAATTTGGTACCCAGCTCCAACAAAAATTAGTTGTACCTAAGAAAGACATTATTTCTTTCTTAGTTGTTGGTTTGGGTGCTTGCAAAATTGCTGTTTTTTTTTTCTTCTTCTCTTTTTTCCTTTATCTAGTATTCTACCTCTATTGGATATCACATATCCCAGGTATCTAACCTGTTTTTTCCAAAGTTGTAACTTACTTTTGTTTACTTTGTGTCCTTGTATTGCTAAAAATTTTAATAATGCTACTGTATCCACCCTGCACTGCTGCTGGGTGCTGCTAGCAAGATGTCATCTACATAAAGTAGAATTTGACTACCTCCCGGTGGGGTAAACCCTGCCAGGTTGCTAGCCATTTTTTGTGCAAATATTATTGGGCTCTCACAATATCCCTGTGGTAGTCGAGTATATGTATACCTTTTACCCTGAAATGTAAATGCAAACCAATATTGACTATCAGGATGTATAGGTATTGAAAAGAAAGCATTGCTAATATTTACCACAGGGAAATACTTCTGTTGCGGTCTCAAATCATTCAACAAGGTATGTGGGTCTGGCACCATAGGTGCTCTAGGTATTACTGCATTATTTACAGCTTATAAATCTTGTACCATCCACCATTCCCCGTTTGCTTTTTTAACAGGAAATAGGGGTGTATCACATGGTGAATCAGGAGATTCTACCAGTACTCCTTTTTTGAGTAATGCTGCTATTATAGGCTTAATTCCTACTTCTGCATCCTTTCTCAAAAGGTATTGTCTTTTCTGTGGTCTAAAAGCTGACTTTGGGGTAATTGTAACTGGTCCTGATGTTTGAATAAGCCCTACATCTAACTTGCCTGTTGACCACAGAGTTGTTGGAATTTTACATAAGGCCTCTTCTTTTTCTTTTAATAAAAATGCTAATCAGCTGTCCTCACTAGATTGCAAGTGTACAGCTGTATGTGTCTGTGTCAACCAATTCAGTTTTGTTTTGTATCCCTTGTCCTGACATTTCTAAATCAGTCTGTTTTCCCATTTTGTTACCTTTTTTTCTAAGTCTGCCCATTTAACACTTTTGTTTCTTGTCAAACTGACATGTGGCAGTCTATTGGACTTATACAATTTCATGAATTCCTGAGGTAATGAACAGCTTACTACACTGTTTCCCTCAGTATCCCAACATAAAGTTCGTAATATTAATCTGTCAGCAGGATTTTTTTTTTTTGAACAATTCTTGCTCATATTTCTTATCAGGTCCTGGTGTGCTACAGTAGTATAGAGTACAATGTAACAAGTGCTGCTGATCAGTGTCAAGGGAGGGTACCTTACTGATGGCTACGTTCATCAGTTCTTTGGTTACTGCCCCTGGACCAGTCATAACTAGGTCCTGGCTGTACCAATAATAGACTTCACCCTCTGATCACACCACAAAAGCATCCATTTGTCTTTGTGCTTCCATACCCTGCATGGTAGGAACTACTGCTATGCCAAATATCTGCACAAGGTCTCTTTCCAGTAAGTTTACTGGATATTTTGCAGAAACTACAATTTTACTTTTCTGAGTCATACCTGAAACAGGGTCAGTTATTGCTATATTATGGGAGAGTGGTTCCCTGTATAGCTGTCCATTTGCTGCTTTTACTAATATATAATCAGGTGATTCAGAATGTTTTGGTAACTTGGAGGGTGTATCAAAGTCCGTGACGCTCCTGAGTCACACAGGAATTTGACTTCTCTTCCCTCCACCAGAAGTGTCACTTCTGGTTTTGTATCTGCTAGGTAGAGCTCCAGGCTCAACAATGCTAAATCTAAAATTTCATTTCCATTTTTATCCTCTACATCTGTTTGTACTTCCTCTATTCCCTCTACTACATTCACATTTTCTTTTGTTTATTAACCTTTCCTGATGATTTTTGGTTGTTATCACTATCATATAGTCAGTCCTCATCTCCTTTATCTTCTGTCATTGTTTTCTTATTTTGTTTACAGTCCCTAGCTAGATGCCCTTTTTACCTGACTGTAATACAAATACTTCAGCTCCGTCTTCAGCAGTGAAGACTTGTGCCTTTTTTTTTTTTTTTTACTATTAAAGTGTCTTTCAGCATGTCTAGCATACTCAAGTAAGGCTTGCAGCCTGCTTGTTCAGTGATCTATCATATGCTTTGTAATAAAGCTACTGATAGAGGCAATGCAACCTTTTAAAAATGCATTTTTTTAATTGTTGTTTAAAGCATTCTAATAATCTAGCATAATATCCATCTATTGTCTCATTTTCCTGTTGTATGCATTAATTAATGCAAGTTCAGTCTGCTTTAAGTTTTCATTTCTCAGAGATTCTGTCTGTCAGACCTTTCACTATGTTGTCTAAAAAAATGTTTTTGAATTTCTAAGCTTCTGTTTTTCTACAATTTGCTTCCTCAATCCACCTATGTGCTTGAGGTATGCCTAGTTGGTGCTGCTTTTTTGCCTGACCTCCTGCATCACATTTAAGCTGTTTAAGGAGTTTAACTAGTGAAAGTTTATCTAGTTTACCATCAAATTCATATTTGTTAACACATTTTGCATAATATCTCACATTATCTACTAACTGCAATTGCATATACTTCACATTATCCATTAGGGGCGGATCTCGTGATCTCTCAGTGCACTGATTTCCCATGTCTTAAAAAAGACTGTTACGTAACCCTTCTCTTGTACCACGTGGTATCTTCTTCCCTGTATCCACAGTAGTGTCTAGAATGACTGTTTACTTTGCTTTGTTTTTTTTCCCTGATCTATGACCAAACGTACAGTACTTCAATACGTTCTCGTCCTGCTATCACAAATCTCAATAACAGTACAGTGTAACCTGGTCCCTGATCTAAAACAAAGACAAAGAGGGAAATTCTTCTTACCTGAGCCTCCCGTTTATGACTGCATATTTTTCTTCTTGGGGCCCAGTCTTCCGCTCTTCAGCCACAGATCAGAAAGTGGACAGCCTCTTTACACACAACAATTCAGTCGGAGGTCTTTTCACTCAAGAAGAACCATTTGTTTTGGCAGCTTCTCCTGTGCAGATGTATTACCACCCATGCACTCTGACCTGCAGCTTACCAAGGGAATTCCGGCTTAAGAAGGACCAAAATGTCAAATAAATTGTTAAAATCAGACTGTAAAAATCATTAGGCTTTTCAAAATGACAGTCAATAACACAGGATGCTCAGGTTCAAACAATGTTTCTTTACTAATGTACATTAGGAGGCAAAAAACTATACAAAACAAGTATAGAGTTTTGACTGGCTCTATACAGGAAATACCTTCAATTATATAGCATTTACAATCAGCTTTTGCCCACCTTACTGACGTGGTCAGTCACAGGGCATTTACATCACTATAGTCCACAATATTTCATTCATAATAAGATGCTGAGGTAATGCTTTTTAAAAACTTTCCCATGAGAATAATACAGCCTTGCAAGGCACCTGGTCAATTACAATGTCTTCCTGTAAATGCTGCTTCTTCCAAGGTTTTAGATTAGTTCAAATACAATAGTCAGTTCATCTCTTAATACGTTCCTTTGTCTCTCTGGTAAGCAGCTGCACTCTGTCTTTGATAATGTTCACAAGGCCATCCTTCTCGGTGGAAGGAAGAAAGATATACATGCATACATATTTATTTCTCTCTGACCCAGCAGATAATAATTGCTGAAAGACATAAGCCTGCTGAGCTGGCTACTGCCAGGGTCAGAGGTTAACCACACTGCAGCTAAGTTCTCAAGCAATTACATGCAAGATCATTTCTACTGCCATATTGTTAAATAGAATCAAATGCATTACATATTATACTGTTTCTAAACTTGCACTACATATGTGTTTAAGTACATATTTTTCTAACAGTTTATATATGTTTAAGTACATATTTTTCTAACAGTTTATATATGTTTAAGTACATATTTTTCTAACAAAGTCCTGTGGGATGGAGCACATGAAGACCACCCCCTTTCATCCCCAGACTAATTGTCTTGTTGAGAGGTTAAACTCTACAATCAAGTCCATGCTACAGGCATTTGCAGATCAGTTTAAGAGGGAGTGGGACAAATATTTGCCACATATGTTGTTTGTTTACAGAGAGGTTCCCCAGGAATCCACAGGTTTTTCACCCTTTAAGTTGCTGTATGGACATAGGGTGAGGGGACCTCTAGAATTAATTTGAGATGAGCGGAAAGGTGAGTGCGAGTCTCACAAGGAGTCTGTTGTGGCATACGTCCTAAACCTCAGGACAAGGCTCATGGAACTCATGGGCTTGGCAAAGGAGAACCTGGCAAAAGCCCAACAGAAAATGGTGTGGTATGACAGGAATGCTCGAGCTAGAGAGTATGCTGTGGGGCAGTAGGTAATGGTTCTCTTTCCTCTCAGCCACAACAAGCTGCAAGCAGCTTGGGAGGGACCCTACAAGATGGTAAGAAAGGTAAGTGATGGTAACTACATGGTGGAACCGCTAGGGATATGGCAGGGGCACAAATTGTACCATGTTAACATGATGAAACCTTACAATGACAGGGAGGCCCTTGTGCTGAGCATTTGCAGTGGATTGCTGGAGGAGTCTGAGGGAGATCTGGGGACTGGTCTCCTCAGTGTGGCTCGGGCTGACACCTCAGTGGAAGGGGTAGCAATGTCCCAGCAGCTATCTCCTACCCAGGTTGGAGAAATCTGAGCAATGTTGCAGGAATGTGGGGACATGTTCACTGGGAAACCAGGGTGCACCCACCTAGTGCAGCATCAGGTGGATACAAGAGCCCAAACACCTATTAGGCAGGCCCCTTAGGGTGTCTGAGAGAGTCAGACAGACTCTGAGGGAGGAGGTACAGGAGATTTTGGAACTAGGGGTGATTCAAGAGTCCAACAGTCTCTGGACCTCCCCAGTGGTGCTAGTGCCGAAGAAGGATGGCAGCACCAGGTTCTGTGTGGACTATAGGAAATTAAATAGTCACACTGAGTCGGGTGCTTACCCCTTGCCTAGGACAGATGAGACCCTAGAGTAGCAGGGTGGGGCTAAGTATCTTACAACCATTGATCTTACCAAGAGTTACTGGCAGATGCCCTTGACTCCCAGTGCTAGAGAGAAGTCAGCCTTTGTGACTCCTTTTGGCTTGTATGAGTTCACAAAGATGCCCTTTGGGATGAAGAATGCCCCAGTGACTTTCCAGAGGCTTGTAGATAATATCCTAGTAGAAGCAGGAGGGTTTCCCTTGCTTACCTAGATGATATTGCCATCTACAGCCATTCCTGGCCAGAGCACCTTCAGCATGTCAGGGAGGTGCTGGGCAGACTACAGAGGGCAGGGTTGACCATTAAGCCGAGCAAATGCCATGTGGGTATGACAGAGGTCTCCTACCTAGGAGATGGAGTGGGGAGTGGTAAGATAAGCCCAGAACCTGCCAAAGTGGAAGCCATTCAGGCATGGCCTGCACCTGTTACTAAAAAGCAGGTGAGGGCATTTTTAAAGACAGCAGTGTACTACAGAAAGTTAATCCCCAGTTATAGTACAACAGCTGCTCCCCTAACAGAAATGAAAAGAAAGAACAGGCCAGATAAGGTAGTGTGGACCCCAGCATCTCAGCAGGCATTCCAGAAGCTTAAAGAAGCTTTGGGAGGACCCCCTGTGATAGACAGTCCAGATTACAGCAAAGAATTTGTTGTGCAGGTAGATGCTTTGAACCATGGGGTGGGGGCTGTACTTAGCCAGAATTTTTCAGAGGGAGAAGAGCACCCGGTGGTCTATCTCAGTTGTAGGCTCCAACCCATGGAGGAATGCTATACAGCTGTAGAAAAGGAATGTGTAGAGATAGTGTGGGCACTGAAGAAACTTCAGCCTTATCTGTATCAGATCACAACCCCTAAAATGATTAAACAGAGCCAGCCAGCAAAATGCCAAGTTGCTAAGATGGTGCCTAGGGTTGCAAGCATATGATATGTCAGTGCAGCACCATAGTGGGGTTAGACATGCCAATGCAGATGTGCTCTCAAAACAGGGAATGGGGTAGATATACTCAGCTAGACATGACCCTCTCAAGCAGCATTTCTCAAGGGTCACTTGAAAAACTAGATTGAGTTCTCCGGGGGGGTTGTGAAGACTGGTAGGGAAGGGAAAAGGCTGCCAGCCTAGCCAGATAGAATTGTCAGATAATTCTGTCATTTCTAAATATAAATGTAAACTACAGGCTTGTTGTCTTAAATGTAAAGAAACACTGTTACATGTGGAACTGGAAATAAATGTGACAACAGTGCACTCTACTGACCAAAGTAAAGCATGTGGTGACCCTTTGAAGTAGACAGTGGTGCTGAAAAGTCTAGATGAAGAAATTCTTTCTATTGTTTTAACCAAGAGTTAAATTGCTAGACGTAAACATGCAAATGTATTTTTATTGTTCTGTTTCCTGGCCAACTGCAAGATAGCAAAAGAGAGATGTTAAGAATGTAAATGCAGTTAATGAGTAGCCTGGGGACACCAGAAAAGTGTAAAAGAAATGAAGTAATGTTTATCAGAACTGCAGTTTCAATTTAAACAGGGAAAATCAGAAGGCATTAAGCATTTTTGTCTTGATCATCCAACTCACAGCACTGCCTGTTGTCTTATGTAAGTTATCTTAGACTTGTGTTTTCTTTTAGAGATAGCTAGAACTAGAAAGTTTAGACTAAGTGTTTTTCTGTGATGTCAGAACTGTACTACTGAATTATTTTAAGTATTTCTGTGTGATCTCTGAACTCTTGACTAGCACTGACTGTGTAATAGAAAGTATTGCCCTGTGGGTTTTAATTATTTATTAAATATTTTAAAACCTTTTAAGTGTGGCTGGTTTGTGTAGAGATAAGTTAAGCTCTAAGAGTACATTGCATGTATATAAAGATCTGTACCAGGTCACTCTAATAAGCCTTGATACTGTTTAGTCATACTACCAATTGGATAATAATATTCCACAGTAATAATCGGACACCATTTTAAGGGCCTTTGAGCAGCTGATAATTATTAGCTGGGTGGTGGCAGGGTACTGCCGTATAGTCGGGGTAAAAGGGGCACACTGGAGAATATGTGCCAGCCTTCCCCAGAAGTGTCTGCGTAGTTGTATAAACTCTTATCTCAAAGTGTATGTGTGTCAGCTACTTGGACAGGGTCATGAAGCACTGGTTGGACAGAGAGAGTGCTGGAGATTTTAGCTTGCCCAGCAAGGCTGAGATCTGGACCCTATAGTTGTGACAGTGGGAAGTCTTATTGGGGACCTGGGGAGCAAGGGAGCAACCAGCCCCAGACTGACTGTGATCTCTGTGTTCTTTTAAGGGAAATTGCACTTTACTGTGTGTATTTGTTATCCTTTCGTCTTATATGAGACACCCTCTCTGGTGTTAGTGGTGAGGACTGAGGCTTCTTGATTGCTGAACCAGGGCACAGGTGTCACAGATGACTTGAGGTAATGTTGTGTCAGTCTGACTGTAGTGTGGAGTTTGCTTAGTGACATGCTAAGCATCTCAGTGTACTTACCCTAATGTCATGTTTTGTCGAGATATTCATAGGGTGTCCAGTTGTCTGGCTCATATCTTTAGTCTGATCCCCATAAGTGTTGTGTATGTCTGAGAAATCAGTGGGATGATGTGAGGATTTCAGGCACTAACGACTGAGAAATAGTTGAGTCTAGGAGTTGTGCTATTTCAGTCAATATATGTTAGAACAGATGGTGTTACTGTAGCAACTGCCTCAGCTTATCTGTTAAAGTATTCAGATATGTCTCTATTTTCATGGATTTCTCCCCCCACTTTGTCAGGTTTATTCCAGATTCTTTGCACTAAGGAGTTCTGTGCATACCTAGCAACTGGCCGGATTGTAGCAGAACATCCAGGTTTATTGCTCATATTTTGTCTCTGTTCCACAAATTATTCTAATTTCTCTGGTAAATCACTGTGATGATCTGAGGATTTCTGTCAGTAAATGATGACATAATTTTAGTTCCAGTCCTCATATCCTTCAGAACATGAATGCCGAAACAAAGCCTTTTACTTGAGCAACTTTCTACATTTATAAGAGCAATATTTGAAATATGTCCCTAGCTGTGGCCCACTGTCCCCCCATTTTTATAGCCTTTTCCGTGATTTCTTGCACTAATAGGTTGAGAGGTATGGTTCTGAGATATGGGTGCACTGCATGTTATGAGCATATATATATATATATATATATATATATATATATATATATATATATATATATATATATATATGTATGTGTGTATATATATGTATATATATATATATATATATATATATATATATATATATATATATATATAGGTTTACTATCATTTAATCGAAGTGGACTCGGTCGAATGATCATATCATCGATCGACATCCTCGAAAACACACAATGCCAAACTCCGGAATTGCCGAAATACATCTCGAATGCGACCTAGGGACGAGCTTTAACATGGGTCAAGATAGGGACGAGATTTGTACTTCGGCAGTATCGGAGTTCGACATTGCCAATGTTCGATGTTCGGGTTTCGCATGAAGTAGATTCGACCGAGTCCACTTCGATTAAATGATAGTAAACCATATATATATATGTATATATATATATATATATATATATATATATATATATATATATATATATATATATATATATATATATATATATATGGGTCTACTCTGAAACATCTAAAACCCATAACATCTAATTTCATAACATTGAGTCCAGAACATCTAAAACCCCTAACACTGAATTTCATAACATCTAACACTACAAATCATAAGAAAATAATATTTCCTCTACATATAATAACACCAAACCACCAAACACACTTTTTACTATGTTTCTGCAGGAGGCTTGCCTCCCCCTGCACCCCCACACCCCCGCAAATTAAATATACCAACTCCAAGATCGCACTACAGTGCGAAAAAGTTACTTTCCAATCCCACTGTATCAAGCCCCCCTGCAGAAACATAGTAAAAAGTGTGTTTGGTAGTTTTGTGTCATTATATGTCATTATATGTGGAGGAGATGTTATTTTCATGTGATTTGTACTGTTAGATGTTCTAAAATTCAATTTTATGGGTCTTAGATGTTTTGGGTTTTAGATGTTCTGGTCTCAATTTTATGAAATTAGATATTATGGGTTTTAGATGTTTTGAAGGGGACCTATATATATATATATATATATATATATATATATATATATATATATATATATAATATATATATGTGTGTGTGTGTGTGTGTGTGTGTGTGTGTGTGTGTGTGTGTGTGTGTGTGTGTGTGTGTGTGTGTGTGTGTGTGTGTGTGTGTGTGTGTGTGTTTTTTTATATATTTTTCATATATATGTATCTCCATCCATATATATCTGCATATGTATATGTACATCTGTGTGATTCCACAGAGCTTTTGCCCTACTGTTGAATGACTCTACTTTATGGTACATTGCTCTGATTGCCGTGTATAGGATCCTGGGTTTGAGACTTGGCAAGGCTGATCATTTTGTTGCTAGGCAGAAGAGTGGCTAATGAAGACAGAGTGATTAAAGCAGTTTTAAGTGGCTTTAAGCAGATTTTTATGGGTTTGCATGACACTAAGCGATGTCAACATACGGCTAACCGTACAGATGCTTAATCCATTTTGGCTTCACTTAACTTGCTTATTCCTGCTTACTCCCACTTATACTCACACTAATTCCTTTAAAAGAAAAGAAAAAGTGGTTATAAGAAAGTGGTGAGAAAAGGGCATGCAGAGGGAAAAGCAATATGAAAGGTAGCTAGGGATGTGCAGGACAGGTGTAGGGAAGGTCCATAGCAGCCCATTTCTTATACAGCAACAGCTATGCATTTGTACAAAATTTGGATCTATTTGGATAATCAAATGCCAGAGAGAGGGGTGAGGACAACAGAAATGTGTTATGAAGACAATTGGCCCAGATTACATGTATCCAGTGGACACCTGTGCAAAATGGACAGCTATGTATAACGCAATATTTTTTTTAGACACAGATGACCTTTTTTTTCTTTGTTAAGGTGAGAGTGGGATGTTGGGGAAGGATTGCAGGTATGTCTTGGGAGGTAGGTTGGGTAGGGAGACAGACAAGACAGACAGAACAGCAGACAGGGGAGGTGTATGACACATGTGTGGGGTAAACATCTTGGATGGGGAGGGTGTTTGGGAATCAGAGGCCCATGAACCCCCATATGGATATGATGGGTGTGACAACCCACCTGCACAGGCAGTCACAATTGCACCTTCACACCGTGGATGGGGCTATTGTCCTGTACCTCAGATACATATATCTCAAACAGTAGAGGCCCCCAGACTAATCCTTAGGGTACACCATTGTGGATGAATCTACTATTAGGGGAGGGTTCTAAAACTTTGATTGAGTGGCTACTATCATTGAGCCTGTTAGCTACCCATCTGGTAACCTACAATTTGGTGGTGTAGGCTTATGTATCCTGTCCACCTGGGGATTACTGTGAAAAGGATTGGCTAAGGTGAAGGTAGGCATTGTTCATCATCTTCCCCTCGTCCCTGTGTTTGTTGACCACTGCAGAGAGGTCAGTCAGGTTTCAAAGACCTGATCTCCCTTTGACAATACCATGGTGTGTGGGTCTAGGCATTTTGATGTTGCCGATATCCCTGTTCATAATGTCCTTGATATTGCCTCCCATGCCCTTTTAGAGCAGGTTAGTTAGGTTGATGTGCATCATATTGGCTGGGTTGGTGGATTGCTCCACATTTGTGTATAGGGATGACAGTGGCTGTCATCTGCAGGTGGGATGACACCGGTGCTCAGGCTGTGGTGACTACAGTGTGGAATGGATCTGAGAGCCCATACCTGTGTTCATGTGGGATGCAGCCAGGGATGGTATCATGACTATGGAGACCTGTCTGTGTTGCCTTTGAGATGGTGTTACGGATCTGCTTCCTTATGATGAGAAAAGGGGGGCAGGTGCTGTACATGCACATGTGCAGCACTGGGGGGACAGGGGGTGGTGTTTACACTTCACCTGTCTGCAGCCAGTTACCTATATCTATGCCATATGTGTGTGTGGTGTTATTGACCACCACTACAGAGCAGATTTGTGTGTTGCCTTTGGAATTGCAGACACATGTGGAAGGCCTAGTGATTTGCCTTGGGGAATGTGTCCAATTTGCACTCAAAGACAGCCTTAGGGTACATCACCTGTGCCCTTATTTGCTTGTACAGACCAAGGTGACATTGCTTCCAGTGAGGCACCTGTTCCTTCTTGGCCCGTCCAGCAATTGTTTCCACCTATTATGGTATTTGTGTATTGCAGCTGTCCACTACAGGCATTTACCCTACCTTGAGGGACATGATGTTTTCCTGTCAGGTAGTGCTGAGTCCATACAGCTATGTGGGTACACACATAGCATTGTGGTGTTGGCCTGGACACTGCTGCTAGTTCCAACAAATGGGACATTGGATGTACAGCTACTTCTACTTACTCTGAGGGGATTTATAGACATTTGTGTACAGTTCATTCTGTTTGACACTGTAAATGGGGGTTGGGGAGCATGGAAGATGGGGAACTGATCAGTGATGGCTATGTGGTCAGATATTACCAAGGGGGATGGCACTGTAGGAATGCTACAGTGGCTACTCATGTTGGTTAGAACCAGGTACATGAGATTCCCACCTGCCATAGGAGTGTTGATTGGCTCATCCACTGCACCACTGCATTGCAATTGACAAAGCTGAGGAATCTATGTGCATTCATGTTCAGGTGATATAGGTCAAGCACACTATGGCTGGGTATTTGAAGTCACCCAGGAGCAGGGTAGATGATTGAATTAGGACAGATTCCAGCAGGTCCCAACAGGTGTGGTGGGTGTCCATATTCATGGTTGGAAGCCTGTAGCTAGCTATGATTTGAGTAAGTGTTTTGTCAACTGTTAACTGAACTCAGGATGTCACCTATGTGACATACTGTTTGGCCAGCCTGGAGGTGTGCATGTGTATGCTAATGTTCAACACTCCACCTCCTGTGGCTATGTGGGCCTCCATTTGGGGTCTCAAGTTATGAAATTCCTGAACACACATAATCTCCTCTCCACTACATAACATGGCTTCCAGCCACATCACAGCTTAACTACTGCACTTCTCTCTTTTACAAACTTGGTTAACCAGCACAAAAATGACAATAATTTTGTATCTGATATATTCTTAGATCTCTCCAAAGCATTTGATATGGTCTCGTACTCTATACTACTAGACACTCTAGCCTCCCTATCTTTTGCCCTTTCTACTATTGCCTGGTTCAAAAACAATCTGTCAGATAGGCAGCAATCTGTCCAATGGCAAGGTGTGCTATCTCCTTTACTTCCAACTAACATAGGCATACCACAATGCTCAATTTTAGGCCCACTTTTTTTCTCTATATTCACTAACAATCTACATACCTCCACCCATCATGCCACACTTATACAGTATGCAGATGACTATACTCTAATCTGTTCAGCACCTTCATTTACCACTCTACAACAACTCACTCAGGAATCCTTTAGCTCTGTCAAAAGATGGATTACTGATATCCAAGTTATCCTAAACCCCAACAAGACTAAATTGCTTCTATTCACCCCCAATAAATCTAAATCTACCCCTCTTTCTTTACAATCACTTCCAAAAATAGCACTATCATTTCTCCTTATGTCCCTACCAAAGTCTTCAGTGTAAAAATTGACAAAAACCTTCTCTTTGATGTACATATTTCACAAACCATCAAAAAGGCCCATAAAAAAATGGGAACACTATATAGCCACAAAACATTCCTCTCAGATCAGGCACGGATCACCCTAGCCCAAACTTATCTATTGTCTACTCTAATGTATGCTGTACCAATTCTTACCCAGATCAGAAAACTTGATCTTGCCAGACTTGAGTCAAGTTATAATAAAATTGCCAAGTTTGCTAACAATTCCACCTTCAGAACCCATCACTGTCAAGCTCTAAGAGAGTTACAATGGCTAGAACTTCCTCAACTACTCAGTTACCACTAGCTAGTCATCACCAACAATATTCTGAAGTATCCTGACAAAACCCCAGCAGTAAGTCAAATACTCAATCACTGCATAGCAAATCATCCTCACTGCTCTATTGACAAATCACTCCTTTGTATTTCTAGGGCTAACAACACTGCAGGGAAAGCACTATGCTCTCAAACCATAGCTACAGCCTGGAACAAACCCTCCCTTCTCTGACTTCTACCTCCACTATTACACAGTTTAAAAACTCACTTAAATCACATTTTATGAATATCCGGCTATGTCCATGCATTACATAATATTCCCTGTTTTACAACTCTACACACCTTTCTTCCTATTATACTTACTATAAATATGCGCCTTTGTTTAGAACTCTAACAATTGATCACCACTTTGATACTACTTCATGTTAAGCATGTTGTTCTTACTTCACTATTATTGTTGATATGAGTTTGTCTGTCTCATGTTCTGATTATTGTTACCTACCGTGGAGCTTTTTTCTCTGGGCCTCTGCTGTAAATGGACCTGTGTCCAGTCAGTCTATCCCAGTAAACAAATGTAAAATAAATAAAAAAATAAAATATAATAAAGATATGATGGGATGAGTGACCTGGCAAGGCTGGTGTGCTCTCCATAGCTAGAAAGCAGATGTCAGTGACTGCACAAATGTCAGCATCCTACAGGACAAGGTACATTTGCATTGACATGGGTGTCATGGTAAGACACCTAGTTCCTGTTAGAGCAAGACATCTGCACAAAGGTACACATCAGTGGTGGGCAAAGGCCAGTAAGTAGTGTCACTTTGTGAATGTAGCTGAAACACATTTATTTTCTTACAAGGACATTCAGTTCCATAAATGACTACTACTGAGTTGCAATTAAATGCTCCCCTTGTAACAAAAGGAATTCCATTAATTTTTTTCAAATTGTTGTACTATATACTTACAAATAGTGCATTTGCCATTTGTGGAATTGAATGTCCTTGTAAGAAATTGTATGTGGGTGAAACGAAAAGATCTCTAGCCTGCAGAATCAAAGAGCATGTCAGGGATATCAAAAATAATAAAGAAAGTAGTCCTTTGGCTACACATTTTCATAGTTATCATGAAGGTAAAATAGAAGGGTTAAAAGTTACAGTGTTAGATAGTATAGAAAATAATAAGTATTTAAATGAACAGTATGTAAAACAGTTATTAAGAAAAAAAGAATTATGTCTTATATTAAAATTTAATACACTTAGACCAAATGGACTTAACTATGATTGTTCGTGGAAAAGTTTATTGTAAAAGTTATAGTTTTAGTATATTAAGGTTTTTTTATAATACTGTGTCTTTAATTTTTAATGGTTTTCTTAATTGAATAAGGGAATGGGAGTGTTTTTATGGATTGTATAAAAGGGGAATGAAAGTAATGTTAAAAATCTTTACTCTGTAAAGGCGAGTTTGCCGAGGCGCTAGAGAGAAATATTTTGTGTATTTTTCTGTATATTTGAATATATTGATTTCGAAGTGGAATAAAACCTTCCTGGTTTGCTGTGGAGTTATTCTTTCGTGGTATAGCCATGCTCAGATTGATAGCTAATAGCCTTATGAAGAGTACTTTAATAATATTATACCAATAACCCACACATGGGTGTGGGTAATGCTGGATTTACCCATGGTTGGTGTGGTTTGGTTATGAGGGCAAAGCCCAAGTGGCCAAACAAAGACAACCGTGGGTAAATCCAGCATTACCCACACCCAGAAGTGGGTTATTGCTATTATACAATCACATTATTTAAGAAAAAAAATACTTACTTTTCTTAAATAATGGCATTGTATAATGCCTCCTTGCTGCCTTTCCGCAGCTGTCTGGTATTCTGCGGCAGTTCTGATGTACTGCACATGTGTATGCTTACGCAGTACATCAGAGCTGTGGGTGGAAGCAATGGAGAAAGCAAGATCTCCGTTGCTTTTTACAAAGGGTCTCAGTATGTTAAAGGAGTTTAACATAGCGAGACAGCTTTAAAAAAAGCAACAGAGAATCTCCTTTGCTTTTTTAAAGCTGTCTCACTATGTTAAACCCATTTAACATAGTGAGACAGCTTTAAAAAAAAACAACAGAGAAAGGAAGATCTCCGTTACTTTTTTTAAAGCTGCCTCACTATGTTAAACTCCTTTAACAAAGCGAGACAGTGTCTAAAAAGCAACGGAGATCTTGCATTCTCCGTTGCTGTAAAAAAAAGACTTATACTAATGGAAAAGGTTAGAGCGACCAGACCTTTTTCCATTAGTATAAGTCTGATTTACAACATGCACGCTGACCAATCAGCGTGCACATTTTGGAATATTAATGGGGGGTTGTTGTATAATTGAAATGTTGTGATAGTGATATGAACCCTGCACAGTTCATTAGTAGTACTCTGGATTACTTAAAAGTAATGGGGAGAATTAAAACCAGTAATAGTTCATAGTCTATGTTGTGATAGAACTGGTACTGATGTGGTCCTAATTCTACCACTACCAAATGAATTTCATGTTGGATATGTGAGGGACATGGGGTATGGTCCTTGCATTTGCTCCAGATCCACAGATAAGTGCAATGGCCACCAGAGGAATGGTCTCTCAATTCATAACACTGATGTCCAGCAGGTAAAATTAAAAAAAAAAAAAATCAAATCAATCTAATTCACTAAGCAATTCACCAAATGCAAATTGGCAAAAGAGCATTCAGAAAATATGCACTGTTGCCTTGGGTGTAGGCATCTTACATACATTTCCGTGGTAGAAATACACACAGACCATTTTCTGACCTGAGTCTTTGGTCTAGTACTAGAGTACATTCTTACTACACACTCAGTAAAAATCATTGGCATCCAGCACCACTTACCCATAGTAACTGTCTTTCAAAACAAATTATTTTCACACACACACACACACACACACACACACACACACACACACACGCACACACACACACACACACACATGGTTCCTCAATAAAAAAAGAAGCATCAAAGCAAATTTGACTTTCTCTCCTAACTTGACAACCTTTTGTCACTATTAAAGATTGTAAATTACCCTGTGATATCCTTAATATAGTGTAGCTGCAGATGAGGTATTACAGAAACATCACTGCTGGTCAAGCTATTTAATGGTTAAATATGTTCAATTCCAATATTCTCACCAATGCCACTAAATGTGTTTTCCATGCTGGCTCTGACAGAGCTTGAATCCAACCACTACAAAACAACTGTCGCACCAGATATGTGATATGGGAGTTAGGGCTAAAGTCATTATATGTACTCCACTGCTTAAATAGCTACTAGAGTGATAGTCTTTCAAGTTGCACCACTGATAATCAACAGGTTAAATTAAAAAAAAGTGCATAGCAGTCTGGATCACTAAACAATTCACTAACTACAAACTAGCCTCAACAGTAATATACAAAGAATATGCTGCTGCTCTGGATAAGGGTTTCCAATATCCAGTAGTGGCTGGTGACTTCAAATCAAAGGGGGGCTGCAGGAGACAGCTGAATGGGTGGGGTAATGGGAAGGGATGCGGCCAGCTAGAAAGGGGAGGAGCTATGCTCAAAATCACAAAAACTAAGTAAATACACTGCCCTGGGTGCCAAACCGTCATTATGAGAGTTCAATCAAGACAAAATGAAGTGTAGAAGAATAAAAATATTTCAATGCATTGGCTGCATGACAGCTTAATATCTAGATGAAAACAAAAAGGTTGTGAGACATGAAAAAATAAATTACTTTTTAAATACATTAATGGAATGCCAGTCAAAATCAAGTATAAGAAAAACAAGCAGCATTCAACTCAAACCACTTCTTGCACTGCAGTTCTAATTATAATTTATATTCAGCTTTATTAAAGTACTAAGTAACATGCTGAAAGTAGAAATCTCTGATGCCCCCACTTGTAAAAATGCTTCTTATCCAAAAAAAGACCTGCTGTCTGACAACTATCTACTTGTTTCGTGGGGAAAACATGATCAAAGTAAAAAATGAAAAGCAAACAAGAAATAAGCTCAAGATACATTGCTTAAAAGGATTACTGTACAGGTTATGGACCACATGACTGGCATTCTGTTTAGTTTACAGGTAAAGCCTGCAGAGATGACTGGAAGTCTCCAAGTGTAATGAGCTTCTTAAAATAATGTAATCCTGTCCTTTATTACAAATACTGTCATATGCATTTCAATACCCAAGGCTTATACATTATCTAGTTAAGGATTCTCTACATGGCAACAACAGAAAGGCTTTCAATGTTGGCAATTCTTTAACAGTATGCTTATTAAAGCTTACTTGCATCTTACGATTTCAGCCAAGCTTACCTGATGGTCATTAAAGTATTGCTACGTAAACACAGAGCAACAGACACTTTGAGTAATAAGCATAAATCAACAGTACAAAAAATATGATAGAAACCAGACCATTCTGCAAAAATCAAGGACAGATGAAAAGCCACTCTTGTACTTGTGTCTACCTTGGATGGGGGGGATACTCTGCACATTTGCACTGCATAACTACTCCTTGCCTTGCTTCGACACATCCAGAGTCACTACATGGGGGAGTGGGTGCAACAAGTATGTCACAATTTGAAATGTCTCTGGCTGACTGTGATGGCCCTGACACATTTGTCATACCTCTCAACCTCAGAGCAAGAAATTTGGACAAAGTCATACAAAGAAGTGGGACAAAGGCCAAAAAATAAGGACAATTTTTAAATATTGCTCTTATAAACTTAGAAAGATAATAGAATAGGTCTTGCATGAGTATGAATTTTCTGAATGGTATGACATCTGAAACTCAAATGTCTGTCATTATTTTCTAACTTCAGTCTTTAATGATTTGTCACTAATTTGCCAAAAAAAACCCACAATTTTATGAAAAATGGACCAAAAATGTGATGTAAAAATATAAAATAGCCGCACAATACAGCTGGGAACCTGTCAAAGAAGGGACACTTTAATATTAGTACTGCTAACTTGAGCAGCTGACAAAATAAAAGAATCTACACGCATTTCTGAAATAAAAGTAATCTATAACTCTGATTATTATAGTTATTTCTTAATTGCAAACCCTCCATGTTTTCTTCCAAAATTGCTATTTTGCGGAGGGATTATTAGGGGGAAGAGCAAAATTTTGAGCCAAAATCAGGGATATTTGAGAGGTTTGGCTATGCCTATTTCTATAAAGCAATTTATTTGCATGTACCTCTCAACCTGTTAATGCAATAAATCTGGACAAGGCCAAATATATTGGGGGAACATATAAACAGTATTAAAATTGCTCTTGTATAAACTGAGACAGTTGATAGAACAACAGGTCTTACTTTAGCATGCATTTTTATGAAGGTTATGAAGTCTGAAACTTAATGTGTCATTATTTAGTGACTTAATTCTTAAATGATTTGCCAGAAAACCACAAATTTTATGAGGAACAAACCAAAAATAAGAAGCAAAAATCTATTCATTCTTTGAAAATCTGGACAGTTGGGAGGTATAATTCAGCTGGGGCTGTCTTTAAGTTTGCTGCCCTTCCCCCTCACAAAATTATGGTTGAATGGAGCCTCCCCCTGCAGCCATTCCAATGATCCATTACTTGGCTATTTCACTCCATTTACCATAAACACTAATGTGCATACTGATTTACTTCTATGATGATTTGGACTTCATTTGAAAGTTTTATTTTGCATTTTACAGCACAAACACTAAGACATCTGCTAAACAAACGTAGCATTAAAACTTCTCTGCCCTTGAAACTCACATTCATTGAAACAGCATTGAAACCCACATTCAAAGAAAATACATTTTACCAGTGGCAGATAAAGATTAATTATGGGCTGTTTTGAAATCATAGGCCCCTTGCATATGAAACATACATGTGCTCTTTGATACACCTTCTTATTGTTTTGAACATTTTTCCAGTAAACTATGAAACAAAATGCATGCACCAATAATGACAAAACTGCCCACTTCAGAACATCTTTCCAGTAAACAATGAAACAAAATGCATGCACCCATAATGACAAAACTGCGCAGTTCAGAACATTTCCATCATAAAAGTCTACTCAAGCTTCTACAGTCCACCATTATCAGTAAATATGCACAATTCTACAGTCCACCATTATCAGTAAATATGCACAATTCTACATTCCACCATTATCAGCAAATATGCACAATCTCTGAAGAAGTAAAAAAGTCATATAAATAATTCCACATTAAATAAATCTGTAACTAATGAAGAGGTTGCTGCTAGCAAACACTTTTATATTTCATGGTTTCATCGAAAAATAGTGTCTGATGCCCCTGAGGAATGAATTGCCTGTATTACATTAAAAATGATAAGCTAGTAATGTTGTAATAAGAAATGCATGGCAAACTGATAACAGGCTCATAGTTAGTATCTTAACTTTTTCAGTATGGCAGCATTCGCCCCTTGTGGGAGTAGAACCATCAACCTTCTGCATCAAAAGCAAGTACACAACCTGTTGTGCTATTAACAATGCAAGCTGACTTAGCATAAGCAGCTCTAAATTTCTCTTCCCCTGCAGCTCTCAGCTCCTTGTAAAATCTACTCAATACTCAACTGCATATCAACTTCGCAGCACAAGAAATCTGGAAAAAGCCAAATTTATTGGGGGGAGGGGGTCAAAAGCCCAAAAAACAGGGACACATTAAACATTGCTTGTATAATCTTGGAAAGTTGCTAGAATAAAATGCTGCGTTACCACCATACAGTTTACTGCCAAGGTCCCTGTGCAAAAGAGTCAGAGCAACATACCACTATGCCAAATCAGCTGCTTTGTGAAAGAAAAATGCTGTGTTACCACCATACATTTTACTACCAATGTCCCTGTGCAAAATAGTCAGAGCAACATACCACTATGCCAAATCACCTGCTTTGTGAAAGAAAAATGCTGTGTTACCACCATACATTTTACTGCCAAGGTCCTTGTGCAAAACAATCAGAGCAACATACCACTACGCCAAATCATCTGCTTTGTGAAAGAGAGGAAGTCTGAAACTTAAATGGCTATCATTTAATGAATTCAGTTCTCACCATAGATGTCAATCTGTTAGCACAAAACACCTGGACAAACCGAGTAATGAGGGAATACAGCCCTCAAACATATTCAGTGAATTCAGTTCTTGCCATAGCTGTCAACCTTAGCACAAAAAAACTGGACAAAGCCAATAATGGGGTAATACAATCCCAAAAATAAGGACAAATTTCAAATATTCATCTTATAAACTTAGAAAATTGCTAGAATAAAAGGTTGTGTTACTATGTATTTTCTGAAGAATATGAAGTCTGAAATTCAAATGCCTGTCAATTTTACTTCTGAAAGAACAAAAACAATTTTCAGCAGAGGCCCAGGGAGAAATACTGCAGACACATGTTTTTGTAAAATGGCAGGACAGAGCAAATCCACACAAACACAGGGATGAGAGGCAGACTCCACACAGAAGGCACCCCAGCCAATAATCAAACCAGAAAACCTAGACCTGTACGGCAACAATGCTACCACTGCACCATCAAATCTGCAAGGAATTAAACATTCAGAAACCTGAAGTCTGAAATTCAAATGCCTGTCAATTTTATTTAACATTTGTTAATCAGGACAGTCTGACTTGGAACAAAAAAACAATTTTCAGCAGAGGCCCAGGAAGAAATAATGCAGACATGTCTTTGTAACATGGGAGGACACAAAAGCAAACCCACACAAACACAGGGAGAAGATACAGACCCCATACAGAAGGCACCCCAGCCAAGAATCAAACCTGAGAACCTGCAGCTGTAAGGCAACAATGTTACCACTGCACCATCAAATATCAAGCATTGCAGTGTTTAGAAACCACAGATATTATGAGGAACAGATCAGATCAAATATGAGGCAAAAATCTGCAATTTTTTACAAATGGTAAGGGGTAGGGAATTCAGGTCCTTAACACCTGGATACAAGGTACAGGGTTCAATCCTGAGGTATTCCCTACCACACCACCATGAGTTTGTTCTAGCCACCAGTATATAGCAACTGGGGCATTCACACATACACACACACAGAGACACCCAGACACACACATACACACACACACACACACACACACACACACACACACACACACACACACACACACACACACACACACACACCTTACCTGGAGTGATGTAGATCCCATCCCTTTGTGCCATTAAATCCATAGCTGTTAGTGCACTACAAACCTGCCCGTGCATTATGTCATTGGAGCACATCCACCACGAGAGATGTTCTTCCCCCGATGAGATTCCAGCCTGCCGACGTTGCAGTCCGAGTCTGATTGACTTCTGGGATCACTGCTCTTACATGTTTCCCAGTCTAGACTGCTGCTGAAACAGTCTGCACATGCTCCAGACTGTCTCAGCAGCAGTCCGGACTACTGCGCATGCGCGAAAGTCCGTGAATTTAATTTTTTTTTTTTTATCTTTTATTTTCTTTATTTTTACAGCTGGGGGGGCTGCAGTCCAGCAATCCAATAGCATGGGCCGCCCCTGTCAATATCCAAACCCAGGCTAGGATTAGGACTGCACATTGACAATTATGAAGCTGAGTCTTTGAACTGGCACCACACTCCCCTTTCACAACAGTCTCTTTGTGAATAGCAACATCTTCCAGTGTTCTTTACCCATGTTAACTGTCTTTGCAAAAAACTATTATTTTTACTCTCCCACACAGAATTTGTATAGACGGCTGATAGAATCCTTCTATACCCCCTACTTTTCTTCCTGGCAAGGCAGTGCATTCATTACCCTAGATATGTCTAGAGACCAACATACCTGTTATGTAATGTTGCTCCAGCGGTGTAGAGGGATAAAGCCCTGACTACAACCAAGCCAACCTTTGTTCAATTAGTGGGTCAGGTAAATGTTGGTATGGCAAGGAAGGGCATGCCCATCCAAGGCTGGTGGGCAGTTATTGATACATTCCCTAAGGGGAGGTATAATTCAAAGTAGGGAGTTGCCATCAAACATGACAAGCATGAGGGGTGGTGAAAGGGAGTGGGTAGGTCATAAAAAAATGTCCTTGAACCGAAGCACAGATGAGATGAGCCCCCAGTTATCTTTGCCACTCTTGATCTATAGCTAAAGGAAATAATAATAAACACAAGCTATTAATATGCCAAATGAGCTGACCAGTTAGAGATGAATACCAGCAGCTTGAAAAGCTACAGTGCTAAATAATATTCACTCCTTAAAGAATATATGATTCATAAATAAATACTTGCCACAAGATCTAAAAATTGAATCAGTAAAAACTTTACTTAGATAGTAAAAGTTTTCACAAAGCATATGCAGATTAAGTAAGCAGCTATACGTATTTTGCATAATATGTCAAACAAGAAAAAACAGCACCAAATTCAAACTAAAGAACACAAAACTGTTAAAAAAGCAGGTGAAAAGAGGCACTTTATTCACAAACACATGCAAACTGCTAAAATAGCAATAGCTTTCATTCAGTTTATTTCCTACTGAACTTCTTCAGAGCTCTGAATAAGTTCGGAAGGAAATAAACTGAAAGAAGTGCTTAGCTTTTCATCCTGGTGCAGCTTCTTATCATTGCTTGCTATTTTGGCATTTTGCATGTGTTTGTGACAGAGTGTCTATTTCTGCCTGGTTTTACAACAGTTTTGTGTTCTGTATATTGCACAATGAATAGAAATCAATAATCAGTTACACATAATACAAAAAAGAAAAAATCTAACTGACAATAGTTAACTGGTTGAGTCTAGCTTAAATAACATCACACCCTTAGCTGTGCTAATCTACTAGAATATTACACAGATAGATACAGTTTTTTTCACAGTGAACTTAGATGGATATGGACACCAAGGTCTTGCAAGCAAAGGTCACTGCTCAACATAAATATTTTAGTTTATTATCTTTTTCCATCAGAAATTAAGGGTAATTAACTCAGTTCTTTTTCACACATAGAAAGGCTTATCTGGGAATTTAACAGGATTCTACATACATCTATTAACTGTTTGCATAAGTATGTGCTTGATTTCATATTTATGGGATTAGGGACTCTCTTATTAAAGTTCTTACATCCCTGCAGTTAAATGCAAACATCCAGTCCCTTTGCTGTTGAGTTGCCTTCTTTCCAGGAGATTAGAGTTACAAACTTTGAACATAGTTTCTGTATTACATGAAGGAATTGAATATAGTTTCTGTATTACATGAAGGAACAAACACTATTCTCCTGTCACTACTGGGATATTTTACAATTGCAATTTTCGAGGCAACTTTCTGTTATCTACTTTGCAAAGCTTAAACATATTTTAGAAGTGCGTTTAAGTCTGAATTAAAAAAAAAACATAGTGCAAATATAACATTTTCATTCAGTTTTCCATACCTTGACATCCTGGTATCATGCTCTGGCTTATGTGTCAGGATATTAAGTAACACAATTTTCCATATTTCTTGAATTAGTACACTTGGAGAGATAGAGACAGAGAGAGAGAGAGAGAGAGAGAAAGAAAGTTTCCAAATATACTGTTACCCAATCAGTTGTATGCTATGAGTGTTCTTTTGAAAGTTAGAGATGTCTCCAACTGCAAGTTAAATATACGAATAGCCTGACTGTTTATAGTGTTGGAAGGATCTTTTAGGGTGGGAATATTAGGAAATATAAATTTTAAGGGTACCACATATCATATATGCTGTTTCTGAAGTGTTAATTGAGAGTTTGTTTGCTCATTACCATACTGTTTTGAAGTTAGTTTGCTACTGAGTCTGGAGGGCCGCATGAGCAGGACCATATCTAAGATGCAAGATGACATCTGCTTATATAGAATTAGGACAACAAGAGTAAATGCCTGCCATGTAATGGCCAAATAAGAAAATGGGAATATGACACAAAATGAGCCTTGTGGTACTTCTATTGTAAAGATCCACAATTCTGACAGGGTATTACTTGATTTGACATTGAAAGTGCTACCTGTAAGATATATGGAAACAGCAAATAGGTTGTATCCCAAATCTTGGTTGTTAGAAGTTAATAAGAAAGATAGTGTGGTCACAGAAATGAAATACTGAAGATTTTTCTTGGATCAGAGAACACATGACTTGTTAGCAAACTCTTTTTTTTTTCAAAATTTGAGTCAGGATCGTTATCAGACTATATAGTATTAAGGGAGTTGTGGCCAGACTGAATCCCAAGTTGAACCCTTGAAAGAAGGCTGAATTTATTATTTTAGTTTAGTTTATTATTTATTTATTTGCTTATTTCCATTTCTTAACCAGAGCAGAACATTGGTCATTATTGACCATTTTCAGGGTACATCCAGATATAATTGTAATACATTCCTGAATTAAGATAATACCATGTAGAATATAACATTGACAGAATAATGTTAAGGTGTTTGCCTTACAAACACAAGGTAAAGGGTTTGAATCTCACAGTGGATAATTGGCTAGGCATAAAATGGCTCGCAAGGGCAGTTAGCCTAGTACTAACCTATGAACTTAACTAATTTGTTTGGGGTTGGGAGGATGGCCTAATGGTTAAGGCATTTGCCTTACAAACACAAGGTGCAAGGTCTGAGTCTCACAAGGGATAATTGGCTAGGCTTACAATGGCTCGCAAGGACAGTTAGCCTAGTACTAACCTATGACTATGACTATGACTATGACTAATAGTACATTCTTAGTTTAAGTTAGTACTCATTTATTCAGAGCTTCCCTGTGCCTGGCTTGGACATCTGTGACTACAAGTTCTTGGATTGCTTCTAAAACCACCCGTGGACCTACAAAGTTGATTTAATTTTTTTTGCGCTTGCTCTGTCTCATTGCTATTCAACACTTCAGTGCTGCATTTATTGATTTTGTTGAATTTATCACTGTTTTTCAGCCAGCACTTGTTAAAGAAAAGCCATCTGTTTGTTACGCTGCTGATCTTAATTCATTTAAAAAATATTCTGATGTTTTGTAATCTCCTCTGATACTGGAAAAGGTGTTCTGAGTTTGCTAAAGTTCTTCTGAGTTTGTCAAAATATTTCTAAGGTTTGCAAAGTGTTTCTGTATTTCTAAAAGTTATACATGTTGCACACTTTTTCTGTATTTATGAACAGTTCTCAAGGTTTGTGAATGTATTTTCAAGGAGTCCTGATACTGCAGGAGTTTTGCCTTTTGTTGTAAAGAATTTATTACTGCAATTGAGCTCAAAACCAGTTTATTTTACATTAAAAAGTTTTTTTCTGCACTCTGGAGGGAGCAGAGGGCTGAGTCAACTCATCCGAGTTGGGAACTGCTGGTAGAAGACTTATTGTGTGTTTATGCAATTGTCCTGAGGGCTTAACTGTACAAAAGTCTTTCTTCCTGCTGATATTTCTGTATTTGGAAAAATTTCTCTGAGTTTGTGAACTTAATTCCAAGGATTCCTGATACCGCAGTAGTTCTGCCTTTTGTTGTAAAGCATTTGCTACTGCATTTTAACTCAAAACCAGTTCATTTGACATTAAGAGTTTTTTTTCTGTACTCTTGTGGGAGCATAGGGCTGATTCAACCCATCCTAGTTGGGACCTGCATTGTGGAAGGCTCATTGTGTACTTATCTGATTGGTCCGAGGGCTTAACTGTGTAAAAGTCTTTGATCCTGCTGGTTACACATCATGCAAATGCAGTTACCTGTGACTTGTATAAAAGCAATCCTCTCTACTTTAAAATCCTCTATAGGAAATGCTGTCCATAGTCTCCCACTGTTAACAGCTGTTTGAAGAGCTGTCATTTTGTGCAGAGGGTAGCACTATTGCAAGTCATCTAATAGTATACTACTAAACACTTTCACTTAGATCTTTAAGTGACTCACCCGTACACCTTCCCATCTACTGTAGATCTGGTATAATACATAGTGCATCCTTGTCATCTCTGTTTCTGGACTGTTGTATATCGTTATCCTGTGGCTGTTAATAACTGCTTCATGTTCACTGACAAACATTTAATTTTATAACAGATAAACACAGTGTGTGAGAGATATAGATATACAATGGCATTGGAGGCAAAGCTCTCACATGCACACATGAAAAATGCATACCAGAGTGTCAAAGTTACACCCAAAACACTCACTACCAACACTAAGGAACAAACACATAGACCCACATATGCAGTGGTACTCACTTGTAATCTACCCAGACCTCCAAGACCTCCTAAAGACTGTCTCAGTGGCTCTGTATGCACTCAGAAATAACAGCACCTCACACAATGCATAACTCTGAAAACCATAGTAGCCCTGCTTCCAAGCCCATAAGGCAACACACTGCCCAGCCAAACATTCTAGATATTGCAGATTCCATTGTAAGACATACTGATGTCCCCCTTACCAGGCTAAACAAAGAGAAGATCACAGTGAGCTGTCTGTCTGGAACCAGGATCCACCAGATCACAAATACACTTAGGTCTTTAAACCACAATCACCAGTATGACACTGTCATAGTCCATGTGGGTATAAATGACCTAAGATGTACCTCACTGGACAATATAAAGAAAGACATGATGGAACTCCCTGAATATGTGTTCCAAGTGGATATGAATTTGTCCTTGAGTTGCATCTTGCCCTCACCAATGATGATGCCACAGTACTAGCAAAACTGATTGACTTCAATAATTGACTTAGTTTCTGGTATCTCACTAAGGGGATCCAACATCTGTCAGCCTGGAAAGACATGATTGACAAACCACAATGCTTTGTCAGAGATGGTTTGCACTTCTCCCCACTTGGCTTCTGGATACTGGCAGAAATTTTCTGTATCCCCAGAGTGCCTTTTTTAGGCCATGCCAAGTTGTTAAACCCACCAGCATAACAACAATCACTCACAAGTACCTAAAGGTACTGCTGCTCAATGCTAGGCGTTTAAGTAAAAAAAAAAAAACTGCACTCCCTGGAAACACTACTCAGCCTGGAGAAAGCAGAAGTATGTGCAGTCATGGAACATGGTTCAGAACCGTGGAAAACACCCCTGCAGTCAAAGACTATAATGCTTTCATACATTTTGAGCCCCCTATGCTCAGGATAAAACAAAGAGAGGAGGTGTCTCAGTGTTCATAAAGGACAAGTACACTGCTAGACCGGTCCGACGACATGACTCCTTTGAGCTGCTCCATGCCCAACTAACCATAGGTGCTATCCACTGTAATATCCTTGCTAGCTACAGATCCCTCTCACATGAGTCTGGAAAACCACACCTCCTGCCTAAACCTTCTGGAATCTCTTAATATTCAGCCTAATATTATACTTATGGGTGACTTCAACTATCCCTCCATAAACTGGGAGACTTATGCAACCTATAATTCACTTGCTCAGAGGTCTTTGGACTTCATCTATGCAAAAATTCTGAGCAACTAATAAGCTCCCTAACTAGAGGTAGAAATATCCTAGACTTAGTACTCATGAACATGGGGAGATGCTGCTCTCTCCCATACATTAACTCCTCCCTGCTAAGATCTGACCATAAAATTATCTCCTTTAATATCAAAACTAGCCTAGAACCCCAATCAAACTCCAAACCTGTTAAGAACTTTGCTAAGGCCAATTACTCAAACTAAGCTTATTAAGCTTTCAAGCCCTTCTGAACCCAGATGGCATTGAGACCTATCCTGAACTGTACACAAAAGCATGCACTACCACATTCATAGCTGCATAAAGATGGTAGTACCTGTTTGAGTAAAACCTATGATTCCTGGCAAAAATAAACCACCTTGGCAGATTCCAAGTATAAGCAGGCTATTCAGCAAAAGAAAAAAAAAATCCTCTCCAAAGCCAAGAAGGAAGAGACAAAACAGTGCAAAAAGATACTCATCAGTCTAAACAAACAAATTAGAGAGCTGGTCAAATCTGCCAAAGCAAACTATGAGGTATAGCCTCTCAGGTGAAAGATAACCATAGTATTTTTTAATTATGTTCATAACCTCTGGAGAGCCACTCAGCAATGTGCCAAGTTACTGTTGAATGGCAACTCTTACACCCAGTCTGAAACTATAGCAAACCTGCTGGCAGACAAGTTCACTTCTAAATTGTCCCACTATCACCTCCTGCCACAGCTAAAAAAATACTTACAACCAGTCATTACAAGGAAACAGGTCCTTATTCTGCTGGCTAAAGCCATAAACACAGCCTCATGGGTCACAACAACATTCCAGGATGCTTCTTAAATAGCTTAAAACAATCTATCAGGGCTACTAGAAACCCTCTTTAACCACAGCCTCCATACAGGCTTTGTCCAAGAGGAATGGAAGACTGGAACAGTCATCCTTCCACACAAGGGGGGACATCAACTGATCCAGGCAGCTACAGACCCATAAACCTGACCAGTCCTATCTGCAAGGTGGGGAGCATCAACTGAGCCAGGCAGCTAGAGACCCATAAGCCTGGCCAGTCTTATCGGCAAGGCCATGGAGAGAATTATCATGGACCTGATCAATAATGATATAGGAACTCTCCAAACACTGAACTAGACCCAACTTGGCTTTGTCAAAGGGGGGTATTGCCTGCTCAATCTGGTGGACTTCTTTGATAAAGTCACCAGAGCCACAGAGGAGGATAAAACGATATATGCTGCTTATCTAGACCTGGCAAAAGCATTTCACAGAATCCCACACTCAGGGATCATAGCTAAACTTACTGTGTTAGGCATAAATCTCTGCATCATCAGATGGATAGCTAACTCGTTCACTGACAGGATATATGTTCTCCAGATAAGTGAATCCACTTCTGATAAGAAACCTGTAAGAAACCTGTTACTAGCAGTGTCCCACAGGGGTCAGTGTTGGGATCCTCCTATTTGATATATACTTCTCTGGGCTCACCATGTCTACCAGCAACTGTAAGATGGGAGCAATCACTAAATCCCCAAATGATGTTAACATCCTACAAACAGGCCTACAAATGACAAACAACTGGTGCCAAAACCATGGTCTGAAAATAATGCTAAAAAATGCATAATCATTCCCTTCAGTAAATCAGATATCCCTGCAAATTACAATATTGATAGCACACTACTAAAAGTAGACCCATTGGCGAGGGGACCTAGGAACACAGATAGATAGTTGCTTAAACATTGACCACCAGGTAGCTACGGTAGGAGGAAATCCTTCTGTGTGGCTCAACTTCTAAGTAAAGGCATGTCATCAAGATCAAAGGAAATCATAGTATCATTGTGCTCAGTCCACATCAGGCCCATAATCAAGTAAAATGTCCTGTTTTGCATGTACCTAACCAGGCACTTACACTAACTGGAGCAGCCCCAGAGGTTTCTCACTAAAAAAATGCAAAACATGAGCACATGAAAACATAAAACACATGTCTTATGCAGACAGACTAAAGGCCCTATCTCTTTACTCTGTCTCATATCATTTATTGAGAAAGGACCTGTGCCTGAAATACAAGGCATTTTCTTATCTAGCCCTGATGAAAATGTTAAATATTCACAAGAGAAATTATACAAAGGTTATCCATTCAATGGACCTGAACCTTATTTGTGACTCTAACAGAACTTGTTTGAGAGACAGATTTACATTCCAAAGGCTACCTTGTCTATGGAATAAACTTCCCATCTTCATAAAACAAAGCCCGTCCTTCACCCTCTTCAAAAAGAATTTGGAAAAATGGATGGGGGACTGTAAATTCACTCCCAGGATACTACCCATTTCCCTCATGGGGAGAGGTAGTCTGTAAAATGACTCAGTGCTCCAACACCCAAAGACCCACTAGCTTGATACTACCCAGTCCCATATCTGGGAATTAAGATATATTATTGTCATATCCTGGGTATTATTGGCTAGGCTTGTAAAGGTTCCTGTGCCATTAGCCTAGTAATCACCTATGAACCTATGAACAATACAGAACAATAGTCTATTTAGGGATATGCATGAGAGTTTACACACTAGCTTCTGCAAGCACAGCATTCTAGTTGAGAAGTATACATACTATGATGGTACCATACACTAATACATGACAGTTACAGTGCGTACACTATATACATAAAAAAGGGTATGGAAGAAATGGATAGACAGTACACAGGAAACCGGAGAAAGGAGGAGGTAGGAGAGTAAAGATGAGAAAAGAAGGGGCAGTAGAGCATCATTTCAGATTGTAGTGTGGGTTACTGTCATGCTATGAAAGATAGATTCTAAGAAGTGTTGTACAATCAATGTGGTGTTTCCTTTTTGGAAGTAATTACAGAAGGCTATCTCATATGAATATTTTAAGATGGATACATAATTCTTAGTATAAGATAAATCTGAGTTTGATAAGGAATTATTCACAGATTCTTGAGGCAGGTGGGTATTACTGAGATGGAGTGCTCAATGCTGTTCAACTTTTTTGGGTGATTGTAGGGAACATGTTTCAAGTGAGAAGGATGTTAGACTGAAGGTCGTGTATATTTTTTTGGTAATGTTGGCGTAAGTTTGCCATGTATTACTTTTTTTATTTTGACATGTGAAAGAGACTACATGTGAGTTTATAGTCCTGGGAAAAGAAAGGAGAGTTGATTTTAGAATGGGGGATAATAATTAGTATTATGAAAATGAGGTTGTGAAATAAGAGGTTAGAGAGATACTAAAGATATATGTGAGTTGTTTTCCTATAAGTCATAGTAATGAATGAAGAGCATTGGGATTGAAGTTTGATACCTTCTGTAGTTTTCTTAAGCACCTTTTTCAGCTTTAAATGAGAAATTTGTGAAACAAAAAATTGGGTTTTCCTGCTAGTAGGTACAAGAATATATCTGTGAAATATATACATTTGAGAGTGTTCAGAGACATTGTAGCTCTGGGCACCATTGTGTGGGTAAGAAAGTCATTCAATTCATCTGACAGAGAGATATACTAGCATAGAGTGGTGCCAAGAATTGACCTATCAAGTTAGAACATGTGACTTTTTTGCGGTCTTTGGGTTGTGAAGCCATCAAGATTTTTTTGAACATAGGCTTCACAGGGTCATAGATTCATAGGTGTATACTAGGCTAACAACCACTAGGGTCTTTATAAACCTAGCATGCACAAGTTATATGTTTTAAACATTCATATAGAGTGATTGTTGGTTATGACATGATTTACTGACCACCTCTGTCCATCAGAGACATGGGTGCAAGACTAGGAGTGAATTTTCAATTTCCCATCCACTTAATGCACTTAAATAGGGTTATGTAGGGACTTTGTTTCACATGAATGGAGAGCCTGTCCCAGAGAAAGGGAATTCTCTGAGATACATACCTGTCTCTCCCAAATACCCTATTTATGTTTCAAGCAAAATTTCAATCCTTAGATCTAGTAATTCTGAAGCAGTTTGTTTTGAGGATGTGCAAAAGGTTCATCAGAATGGGGTCCAGGGATGCCTTGCATGACAGGCATAGATCACCTGTCAGTAGTCTGTAGTACACTACGTATAGAAATAGGGCTTTGAAATAATCCATGTACATCACTGTGTTTATTCCATGTATTCTTCTTGTAAGGAGCCTTTGCAGACATTCTGCATAGTCAAATGTCCCTTGAAGGCTTTATATTAATTTAATAGGTTCAGTGGAGTGTGAGACAGAGACCATAATCAAATTTGTTGTCTGAGGCTTCATGCTTATGCCATGCAGGGAGAAGCTTGTGACAGTTCTTACTTTTAAGATAGCTTAATCTGGTTGCAAAAGTTTGTTCATAATTGGGTCAAGCAGATTGTAAAACAGATTCAGTGCTGACCCTGGGTTTGTTTCCTTATACACCTGATATCAGTTAACATTATTTAGTTTTACCAGTAGCTGAATTCCTCTGAAATTTGCAAAGGTTCTGCTCTTGACTAGTATTGATTTTGCTTTTGTGCATTAGTATTAAAAGGTTGATGCAACAGGTTAATTGTCTCTAATTGTTATATATAATATGGCTGTCTGATTGCACCTCTACGGTATATTTATGACTAAATCAGGAAGGGAATCTGTTCCATTTTGGGGGCTAGTTTGAGATGAGGTAGAAGCAAGATGAGTTAAGTTATTTCGGGAGTGGAAGTGGTAAAGTTGTATGTCACATGTTCCTAAGAAATATACATTAAAGTCAACCAGTATAAGTATTTTACTTCCTTTTCGGAAGGATTTCATTATTACCAGTTTGTGTTTTCAAATAATTTATAGAAGGATAGTTGAGATATGTAGATTAAGGATATGAATAGTTTTGTATGTGTGCCAACAAGTAGTTGTACTACTTGTTAGTTAGGAGTATCCTGCATTTTAGAGTTGATACTTCTGATAGATTTTATTTTTACATTGCTTTTAGTTTTAACTAGCAACAGTGTACTTTCTCCAGTTTTCCGACAGTCAATTTGTTAGAAAAGATATGGGCTTTAGTTACTGAATAAGGACTGGCAAACATTGGCATTCAGACATATTCCAGTGATTTTTAGATAATATCAGGACCAATTTTTCCTAATAAATATTTTCTAGGGGGACAAATAAGTCTCTGTATATCAGCGGGTAAGTTTTTGCCCATGTCTAGATTACTGCAGAGTAGGAATCTGGTTGCTAGATGGGATGAGTTTGCTATTTACTAGTAGGTGAAGCTTTAATGTAAATTTTATGGAACTGTGCTCTGGAAAAAACAAATGGTAGATGAGTCCTAGGTTTTCAATATGCCACCACAGTGGTATACTCATAGAAAAAAACATGCAAAAAGGAATGACATAGAAAATAACTGTTTTTACTATCATTTCTAAGGCAGCCTGTCATTTTTGATGTTGTTCATTGCAAAGAGTTGTGGTTTTGAAGAGCATATTGTTGATTTGAAATAAATGCAAAAAATAAAGGCTAGTATTCATAATCCAGAGCTTCCAAATGAGTTAGGGTGATCTGTGAGTAGCAGGGCTATGAGGATATGCAAATAAGGTCAGTGAAAGGCATTTGCGATGAGTATGAAAAAGTGCAGTATTTTTCAAAAATACTCCCACTTATTGCAAAGAGTAAATTATGCAAAGTTCAGCATTACAAACTTGAAAATTGCTTCACACAATTGTGAGGGTTGGTTATACTTTTTTGCATATCATGAGTGAGCATGGCTGAGCACAGTCATGCTTAAAGTATTTTTGGAAAGCTACAGGCTGTGTGCCAAATAAAAAGGATTTTTTTAAATAGAAAAAAGGGGGATATAATTGTTTATATAAGGGTTACCTTTTGAGGACAGTCTGACAGTTTCCTTAAAGAATAGAAAGGGGGTGAGAGAAAATATTAATAAGGGGAGACAAAACAAAAAGGGGAACACATACAGGAAATATCAAGAGTGTACTGGAGATGGTGGGAGATGGTCAGTATGTTTTTGTCATGGGTAGACCTTCCTATATTTTTTGTTTATTTTTTATAAGAGGTACTTTGTGAGGGAATTGGAAAAGATAGTGAAGGAGAAAGTGTAAGGGAAGTAGGGCTGAAGAAGTGCCAGCTGGAATCCCAGTCGACAGAGCATCAAACGCATCCATTGCCAGATGGTGTTGCAGTGGTAGACCCCCATGTTGAGAAGTGTAGGTGCCTGTGCTGGTGCAGTGGTCAGTACCAACTGGGATAGCATGTCTTCTGTACACTGAAGTGAGGTTTTTACTGACAGAATTCTTCTTTCCACTACCTCCACAACTACATCCTCAACCAACCTCGAAAGCCAACTTTTGGTGAGGCTTGCCAGGCTGCCACGTACCAGAGTGTATGTAGGTTTGGCAGCTCTACTCTGACCCTGTGAGGACATCTTCATTTGGGAAGAGGGTGATCTGTCCCTACACTGTGAGGTACATGGTAGTCTGCTCCTGAGAGATGTAAACCTGTAAAAAAAGGAAAAATAAATGGGAGATAAACAAAGCAAAAAAATAAAATAAAATAAAATAAAATAAGGAGAAAGAAATGCATAAGCAAAAAACAAAAAAAAGTGGAAAAAGGAAGAAATAAAACAGGAAAGGCACAATAAATCCATGCAGTACCATTTACATACCATTTCATACATTATTTAAATACTGGTGTGATGTCTCCTCCTCTGGACCAGTAATCAAGGAGCTTGAATCCTCACCACTGATACCGATGAGGGAGGTTCAATTGGATCAAAGATGGATACACACAGTATTTCTAGATGTAACTTTCTGCATCAAGCACACTTTTCCATAAGACCACACAGTGAACAGACTCAGTCTGGGGTCTGGGTTACTCTCTCTCTCTCTCTCTCTCTTCAGGCTACCTACTGGCATAGCTGTAGAGCTGAGTCCAGAACTGACTGTCCAAGCCAAGTTGTGCAGCACCCTCTCAGGGAAACCAGTCATCTGTGTCCCTGCTCTAAGTAGCTGATACACACAGTCTTTGAGATTTGATTTGCACAAACACACACACACACACACACACACACACACACACACACACACACAGACACACACACACACACACACACACACACACACACACACACACACACACACACACACACACACACACCTGGAAAAAGCTGGCACAGATTTACTCGCTCCGCTACCCTTTCCTAGACTATAAGGTAGTTAATGCCACCAGACACTCCAAAGCCAGCTACTCTAAGGCTGTTACAAGAGCACCCAATTATAGTGAGTGAAATTAATATTAATACAAATGGTAGTATCTTACTAATGCGGCAAGGCATTCAGGAGTGGCCACAGTGTCACCAAATAAATAAGTACTCTCAAAGGTTAAAATATTATCTAAAGGACCAGACACAATGAGAAGTTTAAATATATTTAATAATAAATACTAAAAGAACATGAAAATACTAAACATCTATTTACAATGAACACCAGAGTTTAATCACAGGAAATATTAAACTAACACAGATAAATAGATTCACACAGATACAGAAATAACAGTACTTAACTAATTTCACTATATTTTCCTGACTGATCTAATGAATTACTATTCTCTGGTTACTTACTAAAGCAAAACAAGATGAATTAGGTAAGATATCCTTCTTTGTCAGGTTACAAAAACAGACTACCCTGAGACTTCAGTCTCATCTAGTATTAAAAGATCATTTTTGTGCTGGATTACAGAATGACATCACATACATCTGGTCATCTGACTTCTCTTTCCCATACTACCCCTCCCTTTACTAGCAACTGAACCAGAATCTCTCACATATGTGTTACTATACACACAGATATAGCTTTGCTAACATGTGTTGTAGCTTCTGGAAGTCATAAAATAACTTAAAACTTGCACCTCTCCAGAGTAGCAATTAGTTCACCGCAAAGGACAATACAAAAGGCTTCCTAGTACAGACTTTTTGTCTCTGGCTGCATTGAGACCTGTGAGATACAATCTTTTGGCCTAAATTAATTAATTTAATTTTAGAATATTTTTCTAAAACTTAGCTGGGGCTGAGCTTAACCTCTTCTCTTCCAGTATCCTCTGTTCAATATTAATTTCAACAGTTATAATACAATCTGATATGCAGGTATTTTTTTTTCTGTCCAGCAGGACCCACTGTTGGGACATTCTTTTCACACAGGCATCTTTACAAATACATTTTAGGATTATAGAATCATAGGAGATTACTAGGCTAATGGCTCTGGGATCCTTACAAGCCTACCCAAGAGTTTAGCCCCAAAAAAGAAACCTCAAGCAGCACCTATCACCCCTGTTAATGAGAGACACAGGTGGAACCTCTGGGCAAATTTCTGGTTGCCTATCCACTCATTAAGGTTGCACTTGAAGAGTGTTAGCGAAGTGCTTTGTTTGATGTGGGGAGTATATTCCAGAGATGGGGCAGCCTCTGGGAGATAAACCTGTCTCTCCAGCAGGTTTTGTTAATGCCACATATTAGATTTAAGCCTTTTGATTGGGTACTATGCGAGGAGTTAGACTTACAGATATGGAGCATTTCTAGTAGAGCAGGGTCTGAGATTGCCTTGTAGGTGAGACACAGTTCACCTCTGTGCAATCTGTGGGATACAGAGTACAGTGATAGTGACTTGAGCCTGTCCACGTAGGACAAGTGTTGGAGACCATGGATTCTCTTTGTGAGGTATTTCTGTGCCTTTCCAGTTGGTGCAGGTGTTTAGAGAGGTACATACCAAATGGGGCATTGTACTCAATTATTGGTCTAATGAGGGAGGAGCACAGAGAGATAATAACCTTCTTTTTTCTGGTTGCAATCCTTTTACTTATGAGATGAACCAAGCAGAAGGCTTTTTTGACCACTGCTGCTACATGATGGTCAAATGTGAGATTGTTTTCAACTTGTGTACTCAGGTCTCTCACCACAGGTTGTGTGCTTAGGGGGTTGCCGCTAATGTGGTAATCAGCAGGGGATGTGTTTTTGCTGAATGGTATAATACATTTTTTGCATTTAACTTAAGGCCATGACTTTGGCACCAACCATTTGTTGCTGTGAGACCCTCTTGAAGAATGTTAACGTCATTTGTGGAGTCAATGACAGCACCCAACTTACAGTCATCCACAAACTTGGTTAGCCACAGGCCTTTTGTCTTTGCCTGGACCTCTGAAAAGTAGATGTCAAACAATAGGGGTCCTAGGACAGATCCCTGGGGGACACCACTAGTGACAAGTCTGCTATTGGATGTAGTGGCACCTATTTTGACCTTGTGGGTCCTATTATTAAGCCAGCTGGCCACCCACTTGATGAGATAGGGATTTAAGCCAACTTCTGTTAGCGTTTTGATGATGCCCGAGTGGGGGGTTGTGTCAAAGGCTTTGGCCAAGTCAAGTTAAGCTGTGTGTATTGACTTTTCCTCATCCAGTGCCTTGGTGACAGTCTCAAAAAAGTCAGCCAGGTTCAACAGGCAAGATCTGCCCTTGACGAATCCGACCTGCATGAGGTCAACTGCTTGCAGATTGCCTGTGTCCTTGTTTATAAGGTCCATAATAATACTCTCCATGGCCTTACAGATCAGACTTGTTAAGCTAATGAGGTGATAGTTTCCAAGGTCAGTAGTGGCACCACCTTTGTGAAAAGGGATGACAATGGCAGTTCTCCATTCTGATGGAATGAATCCTGTACTTAGGCTATGGTTGAATAGGGTGCTCAATGGTGAGGCTAGTTCTTGCTGGAGATGTTGCAGAATACAGCCTGGGATACTATCAGATCCCATGGAAGCTGTGTTCTTTGCCTTGGATAGAGTCTTTAACACTTGATCTACAGAGATGTGAGGTGTGGGGCAAGTATTGGGAATGTTGAATGGGCCTTTGGGGGGAAGGTGGTGAAGTTTGTACTGAACCTATCTGCTAGCAGGTTGGCTAAGTCAACAGGATCAGTGTAAGTGGTACCATTAAGAACTAATTCAAAACAAACCTATGCTTTGCCATGGAGGTTTCTGAAGTAACTGAAAAAGTCTTTGTGGTTAGCCTTTGTTTCGGCGGCTAGTTTTGATTCATAATTGCCTTTGGAGGTTTTCACTAGTGATCTAATTTGGGTTCCGGCATGTAGCTCGCAAGACATTTCCCTGCGAGCTACATCGCCAAAACCAATTGGCTGCAGCAGCAATTTGCTGTAGAGCAATACGGCTGAAAAGCATAGCTGCTGCAGCTGTACACTATGCAAAGTAATCCTACAACTGGTGGTGATCCTTACAGACAGCTGCCTGGCCGTATTCTAGCAGGGACGCCTGTACTAGATGTGTACCACGTTCTGTATTTTCATGGAAGGAATTAGTACGGCCGTCCCTGCTAGAATATGGCCGGGCAGCTGTCTGTAAGGATCGCCACCAGTTGTAGGATTACTTTGCATAGTGTACAGCTGCAGCGGCTATGCTTTTCAGCCATATTGCTCTACAGCAAATTGCTGCTACAGCCAATTGGTTTTGGTGATGTAGCTCGCAGGGAAATGTCTTGCGTGCTACACGCCGGAACCCATCTAATTTGCTTGTTGAGGCTAAGGAGGGAGTTTTTCCAAATGGGAATTTGTGCCTTTTTACCCTTGGACAACAGTTTCTTCCTTTTGTTGTAAAGCCTGTTGATTGCGGATGTCTACCACATAGGTTTGTATTTCCTTGAGGAGCAGGTTTTAGTTCTGTTAGGTATGACTGAGTCCATGCAGTTGTACAGGTGCTTGTATACTGCACTGGCATACTGTTCAGCATATTTGTCTGCATCCTCTGGGGGGTTGAAGCTACTGATAACATCCCTTAGAGCAGTTTTTGAGAATTTTTTTAGCCTGGTTACAGCTGGGGGGGGGGGGGGTTGGACAGAATAGACACTTTGAATGAGACAGACCAATAGTCTGATCTCACAAGGGAAGAACTTATTATGATGGTGGTGCAGCAGTTGCCCATGTTGGTGAGAACCAAGTCTAGAATGCTATCTCCCCTTGTGCTGGTCTAGTGCATTAGAAATGATGACGTCAAGGAAACATTGGGTGAGGACATTAGAACAGGAATAGTTCACCCAGTTTATGGTGGGGTAGTTGAAGTCACCAAGGATCAGGGTGTTAGGGGAAACCTTGATGGACTCAAGTAGGTTTAGGTAAGAGGAGTGGGTGTCCTGAGCCATGGCGGGGGTCTATAGCTGGCTAAAACTTGGATGGATGTCTTGCCAATTGTCAATTGCACCTGAAGAAGTTCTAGTGCATCATGCTGGCAAACTAGTCTGGAGGTGTCCTTGTCTTTAATAAAAATAGAAACTCTACTGTTTTTTCAACACAAGCACCTGTAGAAATCAGTTTGATATACAAATGACATATAATTCTTTACAAAATTCCAGCTAGCTATGCTGGTATATGTTGCACATCCACTGCCCTACCTTTCCTGGCATGGTTGGCAATACATATTGTCAAAGCTGCATTAAAATCTTTATTGAAGTAAGAATGTGTATGGGAGGTGCTTTTGCATGCAATGGGAGTAGTGACTCAGGATGTGCTTGTGTACTTGTGAAGAATGACTTGAATAGTGCTAATGCATACTTGTGACAAATTCAAATGGCAAAAGCTTTTAACTCATTGAAAGGCAATACTTTTTGAACAAACAAATTTACTAAGCAACTGCTTTAGTTATATTTCTATAGCCTACACAAAGTAGCCTTCATCTAGTGTAACTAATATAACTGTTTTCTTGTAAAGGTAATGAATTATAAATGTGCAATTACAATTTAAAGTTTATAACATTAGAAATGTAGCTGCCGTTACTAGTGCCTGTAACACAGAACATGATTTGTAGAGTTATATATACTGGTTACTATTTTAATTCACTTATGTGATATTTGTATATATTATTAAATTCTATTAACACAGTGGGCGGCACAGTGGTGCAGTGGTTAACATTGTCACCTCACAGCAAGAGGTTCTCCGGTTCGATTCTCGGCTCGGGTGCCTTCTGTGTGGAGTTTGCATGTTCTCCCTGTGTTCGTGTGGGTTTCCTCCGGGTACTCCGGTTTCCTCCCACATTCCAAAGACATGCATCTGGAGCATTTCTCCCCGGGCCTCCGCTGAAAATAGGCTCTATGGAACCCATTCGGACTTTCCCGGTCAACAAATGATAAATAAAAAAAAATAAAAAATAAATAAATCATTGATATTCCTCTTCGTTCAAAAGATGCATGTATGATTACAAACATGCTGGTGATTTCCTATGCATTTCTTAATAGCAGTACAGGTAATATTTTCAGGTACAGAGATCTGTCTTTACAAGTACTTACATTTATGCAAACTTGTTAACATTTTTTTTAATATGATTCAGTTAATAAGCCAAATACTATATTTTACTTACAATAAAACTCTGTTCTTCTTGACAGAACCTGGTCTACCCACTCAGCCAGCTGATCAGTCCTATGCTTCTGCAAGTTTTCATAGCTGCGATGGCACTGTTCACAAGAGCAGGTTATACCTGTCATTGTTAACAGATAGTCACCCAACTCCTGCCAGATATCAATCTTTTTCCAGGCTGTATTTCTTGTGCATGCTTCATTCTTCTCCAGGTACAAATCATGCAAAATGTAAGGCATGATGAAGATCTCCTTTTTAGAACTGCTAGGAGTGCCGACTTGTATCTTCACAGGAGCTGCCACCTTTCAAAGAGCCAGAACAAGAATGAGGATAGTACGGACAATGATGCATTAACCAGGGTTAGAACCACACCCTGTAGGGTGTGACATCACCTTAACCAAACCCTTTTTGCTAGTGAGGTCATTACAGCTATTGATACTATTGGCAACTTTGGTGTAACAAAAACTCCTTTGTCACATACTGATTTTTCTTAAAGGAAGACACCTTTCCTTTCCATGTTTCATAATTTTTTTTTATAATTAATAATTTGCATTGGTAATGCTTATTTGTAAAAGCTATCTGTCAAGTAGTACAGCAGAAATTTTATTTTTCCTTTTTTTTTTGGGGGGGGTAAATGTCAATGTGTAATGTATGTGATTTTTCAGTTTTAAGAAATTATGATTTGTTTGTTTCTATAGTGTGACACACAATGTTAGATGAGCAAAGATTAAACTTTAGATTGCTGTAAACCTAACATTCAGATGACTTCATTTTATTTTTTGAAACTACATTCTGATTTTGACTAGTCTAGGGTCATTTACAGATTCCCGAGGAAAGCTTGAGATAGCTGAGGAGTGCTGTGGACTTTGAAACCACCCTCAGAATGTCCATGCCATTTTGAAATAACTTTGTGTAATTTTGGATGTACATCACAATCAGCGAAATGTCAAAATTTGCCAATATTCCTCGGGACATGTTTGCGTATTACTACTACTCACAGATATAAATTAGCCCAATTTGCATATAACACACAACGGCCTTGAATTTTTGCCAATAAGTTGAATATTGCTATAATAATTTATGAACAGCCAAGATTGACAGCAAATGCGTTAGGATCCCGCAAACATACTAAAATAAAGAAATATGTTTTTAAATTATTATTTAATAAAAGAAACACTTAAAAAAGATTTCAAGATCGATTTAAGGCTCATTTGCAATGAAGTTAGATGTATATTGTGCATGTTATGATACCATTGGCTGACTGGCAAATTTCTGTTATTTTGACATTGCGCTTCATGCCAGCAGCAGCAGTAGAATTGGTTATTGACAGAACATGATCATTATAGAATTATAATTTGCTATGCAGCTTTTACTGTGCTAAGGATAAGGTTACCTCCTGCCCCTTTTCAAACTATGAATTCTGTCCTTTGCACTGATTGTGGATATGTTCTGTCCTGCAAAACATTGTTGCCATAAAAATGCCCCACTTTTGGAATTGCAAAATATGGCAACCCTAGCTGAGGACATGAACAGACATGTGTGATGAATCTGATTCTTTGGTAGTAGCAGTAAGGAATAAAAAATGTCAGCATTAGCAGTACATGACAATGGCAGAAGATAGAGCAAGGATACCGTTTTATGACAGAAGTGATTGATTGAACTGTAGTTGACATATATTACAGTTTATCATTAAAATCTCTATTAGGTCATCATTGCTGATTTGTGTTAAATATCAGTTACTGAGGGTGGCAGGAATAACAGTCCAGTGTATTTATACTTTAAGAGGTGATTCAATCCAAATATTACTGTCACACTTTGTGTCCCCCTTTTGGTTTGCTTGTTTGTTTGTTTTTGTTTATATATATATATAGTACTGGTGGAGAATAAGGGATCAAAGCAGAGAAAGGATAACTTCAGGCATGAGGAAAATTGTGTCCTTATGGCATCACTTAGGACATGAAGGACACTTCTTTTTGGTAAAGGGGAGCCCAGCCAAGCTGAGAAGAACAAGGCCCAGAGTCAAGTAGCTGTTGAAATCAGTGATGTTAGAGGCAGAAACAGAGCACTGGCACAGTGCAAGAGAACAAATGATATGGTAGCACATGCTAGAGGGAAGGTCAGACAGAATGCAATTTCCTGTATCACAATGGGGGGGGGAGGGGGGTCCAAATATTATTTAGTTAATGTCAGATGATGAATACCTTCTGTCATTTTGAGGGGAAGACTAAGACATAGAAGTTGATGCAACAGGAAAAATGAGAGGTGGTGTGCACATTACTTCATCTTACCAAAGTCTGCAGCAGGGGCAGTAGCAACACGTATCTGTAAATGACAGTTGAGAGAATTGAATGCTATTAAGGAATGATGTACTTAAACACGTCACAATTCATTATTATTAGGTGAGTCTTGTATATCAGCAAATAACAGAAATTAAGACAATGTGCATGTTAAGTGTCCCACTCACAAGCTTGTAAGCATACTTTACTGTATGCTGTTGCATTATTATTGTTAATGTTTTCTAATAATTTTTTTATAGGTCAGCATTTGAAACAAACAGTTCAGCTATAATAATACATTTGAATGATGGCAGCAGCAGAATTGGTGTTGCTTCTGCTGCTTCTGATGATAACATTGTTATATCTATGAGGCAGCCTTATGGAAGGGGCAGATTTTCTCACCCCACAACATGATAGTAACTCTGCAGAAACTGGCAGGTGAACTCAAAGTCAAGAACAACTTGACATTCTGTTCGCAGATATACTGAAGAAGCACCCCTGCACCTCTACTCCAATATCTCCAAACTCAGAGGAACACATTGAGGATGATGTTAGACATTCAGAGGCAGCAGTGTCCACAGTGATACTTTCACAAAGGGAAGCCAGGAGCAGAAATATCTTACAACTACCCCAGGAAAAATGTAAAGCATTGGATGCCCAATAGGAAATGTGCTGGGCATTGTTATAGCTCAGACCTCTGCCACAGAATGCTGGAAATGGTCAGAGTACTCCAAGGTATGCCTACTGATTTCCAGCACTACCTCAACATGACAGAGAGCAGGAATAATTCCACAGTTGCACTGATGCATAGTATGGTGCCAAATCAAGAATCAGTGGCCGCCTTCATTAGTACGCTAGTTAGAGCATATTAGAGTGGAGCTGGATTCATTCTGGTAAAGGGCAGAGGACAGGTGCTATCAGGACATGTGGGAGAGGTGTGGGGGTTCACCTGATACTAACATTGCTTCTCAACACAGAAATGTCAGTAGTGAAAGTGAACAAACACAACATATTTCACACAGGCCATGTTAACGTTCATTTACTCCTAGCAGAACCTCACATTTCAGGTCATGATCTCGGTCATGCTGCACTGTCAAATCAGTGACAACAGCAGGTCACCTGCATCAAGTAGATCATGACATTGGACTAACTCACCTTACCTTATGATCGCCCCTCCTCCAAATCATTTGTACCATCATCAAGTCTATCAATAGGAGATGTGGGTGACTCATTTGATACTGAACTACTGTGAATTAACTTCATCGGCACAGCTTTCTGTTTAGTTGAAATGTGGGTTTGGGTGGAGGGGAGGTTGCATATACATGCATTTCATCCCTTTAAAGCTAGTATGTACACCACCTATGAACATTTGTCAAAAAGCAATGCTACCATTCCTCCAGTTAGCAGGTAACTAAAATATCGAAATAATAATAAACAAACATTTTCAGGAGAAATATATCATTAGCAAATGACATACGAGAATGAGTATCCTAACATGTAAACTTACAATGCTGCCACTGTACCCTCGACATTCCCCACTGCACAAATGATAATAGTCTCTGAAGTCAGAATTTACTGTATATGGCACAATAAAATTAATCTGATGTGCAGTACAACAAAATAAATTAAGAAGTAATGGCATATCTTAGTAATGCATTATAGACTTTTGCAATATGTTACCTCATGAAGTATTTCACTATTGTCATTATTCCTTACTCTGGTATAACTAAGTAATAACTACAACATGTGTTATTAATTAAAGCAGACAAAAATGTAAATTATTTTCTATTTGACTCATTTCAACATCACAGATCAGGAATCAATGGGCGCTCAGGCATGTCAACCACATCAGTAGTATTCTAACAGTTAATAAAATATTTTTACATAAGACAGAATGTCAGATGAACAATGATAGCAGATCATGCACTGTACAGCATTGCCCACACATAGCACTGCATGCATCAATTATATTCTATGTGTTTCTTATAATAAAGGAAACTAATCTAAATGTCATGGTCCATAGTTCTGGACTAGACAGTGTCTCTTTACCCATGCAGCCACATGCCATGCATGAGCCTACTGCATATGGTCCCTTACTACTGCTGCCAGCTGGTCATCATTATTTGTAGTGGAACTGGAATAGGGAACTGCAGTGGCAGCATGGGTCACTTCAATACCAGACCAGAGCACGATCATGTTATGCAGAATGTAACAGGCAGTAAACATCCTGCATGCAGTAGCTGAGTCATACCGAAGAGTACACCCTAGAATCACCCATACACCTGAAATGGCTCATCAGGAGGCCAAAGACCCTCTCAATGATGATACGGGTCTGGGACAGGATGTGTTATATGTCTTCCCTGCATCTGCACATGGATTTCTCACTGGTGTCAAGAGTCATTGCTCCAGTGGATATCCAGCATTATCTAAACAAGAAAAAAAATCAGAAACAGAGTAAAAAGGGGGTGGGGAGGCTAAGCAGAAAAAATAGTATTCAGCAATACACTTTAATGCAAATAACTACTTAATTACAAAATAAAGAAACAAATATTTTTCCACTTACCAACAAGATGACCACTGGGCGTCCTACCATGCAGAAAGAGGTGGTAAAGTGAGCTAGTGTGCCAGATATGGGAATCATGTACACTGCCAGGATGCTTTGCAGAGAAGTTGGTGATGCACCCCTATAAATCACACATCATCATCATCTTCTTTTGTCTGTTCCCGTTAGGGATCGCCACAGTGGATCATCTGTTTCCATTTCTTCCTGTCCTCTGCATCTTGCTCTGTCACACCAACCACCTGCATGTTGTCTCTCACCACATTCATAAACCTTATCTTAGGCCTTCCTCTTTTCCTCTTACCTGGTAGCTTAATCCTTAGCATCTTTTTCCCAATAGACTCAGCATCCCTCCACAGCACATGTCCAAACCAACATAATCTTGCCTCTCTGGCTTTGTCTCCAAACCTTCCAACATGGGATGACCCACTAATATACTTATTCCTAGTCCTGTCCACCCTCGTCACACCCAGTGGAAATCTTAACATCTTTATCTCTGCCACGTCCAGCTCTAACTCCTGCCTTTTTGTCAATGCCACTGTCTCCAACCCATATAACATAGCTGGTCTCACTATCCTCTTGTAGACCTTCCTTTTCATTCTTACTGGTACTCGCCTGTCACAAATCACTCCTGACACTCTTCTCCACCCACTCCATCCTGCCTGTACTCTCTTCTTCACCTCTCACATACTATGTGGCAATTGATGGTGTGGTATCCCTTCTATTGCAGTACTGCATCCTTTGTTCGACCAGGAGGGGTCATAACTGGTACAAGGGTGCAATCTATTGCACCAAATATGTCAGGGAAATGTGCCAGCCCATAAAAGGCTTGCATAAGCCTGGCTTGGTCCTAAGGTGACACCAGGAAATAGATGTACTGAACCATATATTGCCAAGAGTACATCCAGGAACTGCTGCAATATCCTTGAGGCAGAAGTCTGTGAGATTCTCAACATGTCCCCAGTCTGTCTCTGGAAAGTCCCCATAGAAAGTATAGTGACAGCTATACATACTTTGGTGTCCACAGGAATAAGATGTCCACACATTTCTACAGTGCCCCTATGGAGGTCAAACTTACCCACTAAGACCCTTATAATGTCCCTGTCCACTCTGAACCTCTCAAAGGACTTCCTGATTATCAAAGCTATAACAAGTAATACTTTGCTTATATTTTTGCCTTTTGGCTGGCAAGCACCACTGGGCTCAAGAGGTTTTGGCCCAAACTAGGAATAGCAAAGCTTGCAGCAAATGATAGCATTTTCACCAATTGTAACTCTGATACATTTGGCAAGACATTCTTTTATATAAAACATCTTTATCCAATGTGAAGAAGCATGAAAATCTGTCTGAATCACAAATAGTGAATAACATACTTCATTAGCATGCAAGGATTTGCACCATTCCTCATTTCCATCTCATTATTTCAACATTTGCATAAGTACATTCAAGGTTTTTGCCTCTATGAATCATAGCTCAGTATGCTCATTCACAAACATCTCAGAAAACCCAAGTATATTTCCATACATTACTATGAATACAGGTCAAAATATCATTAGCACACAGTCCACACTGAATTAAAATGTGCAGCTATTCAGAAGTATATATTTAATTATTTTGTCAACAATACAATGGCAAGACTTCTTCAGAATACTAATGGTAACAAAATCAGACTTGTATCTGTCTGTGTATCTATCTATCTGCCTATCAAACCCTTTCATCATGTGATTATGTCATCTGGCAAAAAAAAAAAAAAACACTATGAATGCTGAAGTTATTTAATCTGAGTGCTATAATGGCATTTAAATTAGTTACAAAACCAAATGTTTTTCTTCTAACAGTGTTCATAATCACCACTATTTTTCTAAGGAAAATATCCAAAACTGAAAAAAAAAATATTTTAATGTCTGTATGTTAAAGAGTATGCTTGCAGAGTTTTAGTACTATCCATATTTTGCATGACATAATAAAAGTCTTTTGTTTTTTCCCAGTTAGGGGTCACCACAGAGGATCTCTGGTCTGCTTTCAGTCGATCGCAAGAAGGACATGCAGATTCCACACAGAAGGCACCCCAGCCAAGAATCGATAATGCTCTTAAATAATTTTGGTTAACATTTTATTTATTTAACTACACAAAAAACATGTGTACAAAGCAATGTATGCCACAAAAGAACAAAAACAGTTAAAATGTCCTTAACTGGAACTGCAGTCTCCATATAGGACAAATCAGTATAATGACTTTCAGAAATATGCCTGCAATACCTGTATATGTGTTGTGCCTGTGAGTAAGCAAGCCAGCATATATACACAGGTTGTGTCAGGTATTATATAGTGTTATTACATAGTTTTGTTACATGGAAGTCTACATACTACAACAGTGGGGAAATTAAATGCTGCTCTGATATACAGAACCAATAAGATAGCAATCATACTCACACCTGTGCTTGCAGAGACGCTACTTTCTCCTCCAGTACAGAAGCTTATTTTCTACAGTCTTGAACTGAAATCCAAAAACAACTAATACAAATAGCATGCATAAAATAAGCTGAAAATTCCCATTGAAGTATATTTGAAATGACAGATCAGAAACCTCCCCAGCATACTTACTGTATATGTCAGGCACAGTCTCTTTGACCTTTTCTTCCCATTGGCTAAGAAGGTCAGAATGGCTCCTCCTAAGGTCACTATAGTGCTGCTGATATTACTCATCAGAACAGCAGCAGTCACCATCCTAATAAAACTGTGCCAGGTATCTACTTTATAGTGGGGCCCCTCAAAAATGTACCCAGCAGTGCTTCTGTCGGTCTCTGTACAAACCATACAGAAATATTTTACTTTACTTTCTAGTACCACCTAGGTGTGTATGTGTGTGTGTGTGTGTGTGTGTGTGTGTGTGTGTGTGTGTGTGTGTGTGTGTGTGTGTGTGTGTGAAGTAATAGTAGTGGAGGGGCTACACTAACACTGAGTAAGTCTGCTGCTCTGCTATTGCTCCAGTGGGTTTGCAGCAAACAACACCTGTCTTCATTGCTTCAGGAATCACTTTAGGGAAAGTTTATTCTAAGGTCTTCAAAGAACATTTAGCTATCCTCTTCCTACCTGTGCTCCAGGGTGTTGTATGTCTGGATTGTGACTAGTCTGTTGGGCAGAGGCCTGCACACATAAACAGATAGAGGAACATGGGGGCAATAGAAGGAGATTACATTTACTTCCTGAGGGATGCCCTGGTGTAGGCCTCAGTACACCATTGCCCTGCACATGGACAATACTTACAGTTAATGTAGTGGATGAGCGCTCCATGGTGGCAGACATATTGTACTTGCTAAGCACAGTGTATGTCATTGTCAAGGAGGTTGTTGAAGACTGGAAGGCAAATCCTCTGCAAGGTCTGTAGCATTTTTACACTTTTGTCAAGTACATTGATGCATTTTTCTATACATCTAACCCTCCACAGTTTAAATGGAGGCAGTAGCTTGCCACTATGACCCTTGGTGATACGGAAGACATGAGCTGTCCCAAATATAGCTGTGTTTCTATGAGGTTTCCTGTTTAGGGTAATATGATCCCCTGCCTTAGGTTAATGCAACACCCAGAAACACAAGATACTTACCATGACAGCACAGATGATAACTGTACATGTGAGTAGTTCTGCATGCCACATAAAGGAGTCCTTGTCAACACGTGGCAGTTTTGTGTGTTGCTCAGTACTGGAATAGTGTGTATATCTTGCCACCAAATTACATGTATATTTCTTTAATATCACAGGTTATCACACCTGAAGGCGACCATTATTGTTAGCAGAAATTCTCCTAGGCAGAGAATGACATGCTGTTTCATGTCCTCCATTGGCATGGTCAGTAAATGCTTTAGTATGAGAGATTTGAACAGGCTTTCTATGTGCATGCAACATGGGACCTTATTAGGAGATCAATGTTGCAGGTTACCAAAATTGAATATTGAGCAGGTCCATAAAATAATCATTGACATGATAGTACAGTCATATAAATGGCAGGCAACATGGCACATGAGTGGAGATCAAGGTTGGGAGTCAGCCCACAGTCATCATTGCAGTCAATAAGGAGATGCTGGCACTTTGGGGGAACTAGACAGTTCTGGTATCCTCTGTGGAGTTCTGGACATAGATTCTGAATTGCACTGAGCACCTCAAATATCCATTGGTGATGCGCCAGATAGGTGCACATCAACACAGGAGCAACCACGTCTCTAGTGGTAGAGTCATCCCTGGTTTCTGCCAACAGCAGTGAGTGACAGGAGTATATCAGTGGAAAACATGCTGGTGGTCAACCACACCATTAGTACTGCCACCCTCTTGCTCTGTCTGTCTTTACAGCCACTACACAATGGTTGTGCAGGACTATTACTCAGGAACAGGAAGAGATCAATCGTACCTCTCAACTGTACAGATTTTTACAGAATGTCCAGATTTTTGCCTCATACTTTTGGTCCATTTTTCATAAAATTGTGTTTTTCTGGCAAACTATTAGCAAATCATTAAAGACTGAAATTAGAAAATAATGACAGAGATTTGAGTTTCAGACTTCCTACCCTTCAGAAAATCCATGCTAATGCACAACCTGTTATTCTATCAACTTTCTAAGTTTGTAAGAAAAATATTTAAAAATGTCCTTATTTGGGGGTCTTTGTCCCACATTATTAATGGCTTTGTCCAGATTTCTTGGTCTATGAGGTTGAGAGGTATGGAGATCATTGCAGCCATAGCTGAACTGGTCAGTATAATAAATAGTCTGTATGATGACTTGCCAGAGTACCTGGACCAGATGTGCAGAATTATGAACACATAGTATAGGGAGCCCTTGCACTGCAATTACTTTGTATTGCCCCAACACCACAGCTACCACTTTACCAATGACTGCTCTAACTCTACCTCCACTGGGAATGCTCACTTTGTGAGGGAAGGGCATGGTCTATGTTCCACAGTGCAATCACCTCCACATCATTGCCCCCTAGTGTTGAGGAAACTATAAGACATCATGGATGTAGATGCAAAAGGTGTTTTAATGCTGAGACCATCTGTAGACCCACAATGATCACACTCATTTAGCACTCCATCCTGTGTGTGTGTTGTGGATTATGCCAGTGCTATTCCATGGTGATGTTGCCACCATGGACAGAGATGCACGTTTGGCGCACAGATCTCCTTTGAGTGACCTACAACTGTCCATCAGACCTGAACACAGTACTACATCATCTGCTGGAGCTGTGTCCAGACACAGCCACACAAGAAAATCAGAGCTGCCCACCACTGCCCAGTCTCAAAACACTGGAGGTGCCTTATTTTACTAGACAGCTCTAAATAAACACTCACTAGTACTTGACTCAAACACTTCATGCAGCAATAACCAGCAACCCATCCAACAGACACACACACACATGTGCACACACACACACACACACACACACACACACACACACACACACACACACACACACACACACAAAGTCACTGTAGCCCTTCCTACCTGTGCACTTGATGACAGCTGTGCCCTGCCCTCACTACTCTGTCACCTGGGTAGTATGTAAATAATGTATAGTGTGTGTGATGCGTCCATGCATGGTATAGCACAGCCTGGGTGAAGAACTGCATGCATCATTTTACTGTAATATTTCATTCTTATTCTGGCCCATATTTATGAACCAAATAATGCCAGTATCAAAGATTATTGCATCCACATTCAGCTTGCATAATCATCCTTTGCAACCAGCTCATCCTTTGGATGAGACATTAAGCTGAGATCCTATCTGCTTGCATTGATAGTAGCTCAGGTAGATCTGAAAGATCCCACACCACCTGCTGAAAAGATTATGGGAAATGTCCTAATGTCCTGGCCAAATTTCCCCTACCAGTAGTAATACCCCCTTGAGTCCCCTCTAAAAAGAGGCCACTAGCCTAGGGGAATTAACCCAGTCAACACAGGATAGAGAGTTATATAGATAAACAGATAGATAGATAGATAGATAGATAGATAGATAGATAGATAGATAGATAGATAAATTAATTATCCAGACACATCATGAGATACCTCCTCTACTACTGACTGAGACTTCTTTCTCCCAAATGCCTCACCCCTGCTATGTCTGTTTGTATAACAATATGTTGTGTAGTACTGCACACACTGTAAATATGTTGTACATATTCCAGTGTCATACTTTAGTGCACCACCAGAGACATCTAGACAGTGCAAGTGGGCCCTTAACAGCCCAAACACGTTTGACAATAATGCAGGTCTATGACAGAACAGTGTTCTACATATTCTCTGCCATGGTCTATGGGTTTCTAGTTGTTGTAATGATCCACAGCAATATGGCAAATCTAGCTTCACCAGTAAGATATCCCTGTGGAATATCACCCTGCAGAAATTGCCGACGTAATATACATGTGTCAGATGTGGGAATTATGGGCACTACCTGAGTGGCTTATTGACAGACTGCATATTGTACCCTCCGCATTACAGATCACATTGTAGTTGATATGGTGGCATCCCTTATGGTTGATATACCATTGTCCTTTTCCCTAGGTGAGGCCTCTGTTGTGATGTGGACAGAGTCAATAGCTCCAACTACCTCAGAGAAATGGGATGTATCATAAAATGCCCACATGGTGCTGCTTCTCTCATCTGTGGTGCATGGTGGTGGGATACATATGCTCCCTCAAATAGCATGGCATTGAGAACCTGGTTGAGTATCCTTGGGACAGATGTCTGTAATACATCCACGCCTATCTCTCACTGCTTGCTGAAAGGTCCTTGTGGCTAGTATTGTCAACTCTAGTATTCTCAATGCTATATATACCTTGTTGTCTACAGAGGTGGGTACTTCATGCATCCCATGAACATACATATGATGTCATTACAAGGAATGTGGTAGGCTCCCCAATGGACCAAAAAGACAATAGAATAAAGACATGTAAAATACAGGTCTACTTTGGCAAAATAAAAAGAACCAAAATCATAGCACACTTGGCTTTGCAGATCCAGACAAAGTACACCGTACCGTAAATTGGTTTTCACAGTGCAAGCAGTTCACCTATGACATGTGTTGTCTTTAAAATAAATGTCCAACACTGCATGCCTTTCTCAAGACTATCATCCAGGTCCATAAGCAAATAAATTCACAAGACATAATTCACAGACCAGCACTGACTGGGCTTTCCCATTCAACTTATCCCTGGTCTTCAAACAGATAAGTTTTCTTTGTTGAACTAACTTCCTTATATACAGCCCTTATTGTCAATTAAAACTTTGTGATCTAGCTAACTGCAGTAAGAATATTCCCCACCTCATACTGCAGTGCATTTTTAAGATAACCTTACATATCTTAAAAGGCGCTTTATATATTTTCTATGTAATATGTTACAACTAAATTCTTACCAGCACTAGGGGTTTTGAAATTGTAATGATAGGCTGCAAGTCTGTAACAACCCATCAACAGTTCTGTAGGCTAGACTAGTCTGGTCTGTAAATAAATATTGAAAAGGCTTATAAGGTAAGTTATTCAGTAAAACCAGGTGGTATTAATATTGTTTCAGAAAGTGTGATCCACTTTAGTTAAATAAATGCCCACGTTTCATTGAGGGACAGATGCACTTTTCCTCTTCTGAGAGCTGCCAAAAAGTAGGCAATAATTGCAAAATTAGCAAAATTAAGGCAAGGGTTTTTGTACTACCCAGCAAGTCAAAAAAAATACCTTCATCTGTCTTCTTGTAGTAGATACAGGTTAGAGTTTTCTGAGCTACATTTTTTTTCATAGCTGTATTTTCACCACCCTATACTTATAAGGTATCCCAAGTACTTGTCACCCACCATTCCCAGTTCAATTTTTTAGCATTTACATACAAGCCTACCTGCATTATAGATTGTAACGCAGCCCACACTTTAGATAAATAAGATTCCTGGTCATCTGGATGAATGTATGACTCATTACCCAAGTAAGAAGCAATATATCTTTGAGTGTGGATTCGATATTTTATTTATCAGCCTCTGAGATGTAGCTGGAGCTCCATGTAGGACTAATGATAACACTGTTTACTGAAACAGATTAGGAGTTATAAAATCTCTTTTTGTCTTTAGCACAGACATAGAGAGAATTTGGTTATCTGCCATTATCCTTTTGTCAAAACAGTGATGTCAAGTATCTGGCCTTCCTTATCTTCTCTGTCAGTTCATCAATTCTGGGCATGGGATAACTGTCCAACTTCAAAATATCATTAATTTCTTAAAGTCATCACAGAATCTGATACTTTTTATCAGGTTTAGGGTTTAGCACTATTTGGGCTTCTTCATTAACTCTGGACTATTGTATCATTTTTACTTTGGATACCTTTTAAACATATTTTACTGTTTCTCTGACCTTGGTGCTCTAAAAGTTATCAGTCAGACCTTAATTCTAGTGGCTGTCTCTATATTATATATTATTAGTTTAGTTTCCCCAGGTGCTTCTGAGAACATACCTTTACTTATTAAAAAATCCTTCTTGTTTTGTATTTTTGACTAGGGCTCCTCTATCTGCTCTTCAGAAACAGATTCCCTGTTTTGACTTGTACAAACATCAGCATGTAAGCTTTCAGCTGAATTTGTTATTTCTTTTCATGGCTTCAGCACATTAATGTGATAAATTCAATCTGTCTTTCACTTTTTTGGCTTGCTAACATAGTATACTGTAGTTTTTATTCTATCACCTCAAATGGCCCCTGCCATTTGGCCAGAAATTAGCTTTCTTTACAGGGCATTAACACTAGTGCCTAATCTCCTGAGTTAAATTCTTTAACTTGAGGATTTTTATTACAAATGTGTTCTTGCATTTCCTGGACTGCCTGCATGAGCTCCTTTACTATGGGAATTGCTGGCTTTAGTCTGTCTTGTAAATTAACATAATGTTCTACTACACTTTTACATGATGCCTTCCCTCTTCCCAAGTTTCCATAACATTGTCAAACAATGTAATAGTAAAAAAAAGCTTCTTAAAATAATTAGCAAAACAAATGACCTTCAAGTCAAGGTTAACATTAAGAAGTTTTCAAAGGAACTGAAATACACCATCAAGAAAACAAAGGCATCCATTAAACATATATTATCAGCTAACGCTAAAAACAGCTACAACTCATTCTTTAGTTATATCAGGAAACTAAGAAATAACACCCAACTAGACATATTCAGGGCAAATTTTACCCCAGAAAAAACTAAACAATGCATCAATTGTAAAGAATCTCAGAACCCCCCCCCCCACATACACACGCACCCCCCCCCCACACACACACACACACATGCACAAACATAACCAAAGAATACTTGCTAATAGTACTTTCCAAAACAAAAAAATACTTCCTCCATGGGACCTGATAACATACCTGGCTGGCTGTTGGACAGCTCAGAACATGTGCTAGTGGACCCACTCCTACATCTTTTTAGCCTAAGCATAGCTGCTGGTTTTGACCCTGAAGTATGGTGCACATGTATTGACATGACACTTCACAAGCATGATCCCATCACAGACCATGGAGGTTACAGACCCATTTGCTTGATGAGTTTCATCTGCAAGGTCATGGGATGTATCATAACTGAAGTATTTAACTATGGTATCAAATATGACTTCCAGCGGTTCTTGTCTAATGAATCTGGTAAACTTCTTTGAGAGGGTAGCACAAGCCATAAGCATTATTCATGCTGTCCAAACAGCATGCCTCAATCTCACTAACAGCATTTGATATTATAACACATACTAACATAATAAGCAAGCTAAGTGAGCTCTAAATTGATCCATATGTGGTTAGCTGGATAGCAAATTTGCTGAGACACAGAACATGAATGGTCTATATTATGTGATTGAATGGTCAAATAGTCGAACACGTAATAGTCGACCCATAATAATTGAACTGCCACAATGTTGAACGGAAAATAGAAAAAGAAAAACTCACCCAAACAAACCTTTTAAATGCTCTACGCAAGGGGGCAGGCCCCCCTGAACCCCCACACTCCACAATGTACAGAGATCTCCATTGAACCATTCAACATTGTGGCGGTTCGATTATTACAGGTTGATTATTACATGTTCTACTACTTGACCATTCAGTCACATAATATAGACCCAGCCCACACAATATGGGTGGCACTTGCATCCTCAGATAGATAGAAAGTGACCAGTGGAGTTCATCAGGGATCTGTGCTGGGATCTTTACTATTTGTCACCTACTTTGCAGATCTCTGAAGTACAAACAGGTAATCTTTGGCTAACCACTTTTGCAGATGACTGTGATCCTGTTATCATCCTGAAAACCCCCTCTGATATGCTGAAGCTCCAACTTGAACTTATGCCATGCTAATAAGTCGTATACAAAAAGGGGATAAAACTAAATGCTAAAACGTACAATAGTGTCACAACTGGTAAATAATCCTTCCATCCAGCTTATATCATAGATGATATCCCACTTCAAAATGAAAGTGGTGTGTATGACCTTGGAACATGAGTAGATAATTCCCTTTCCTATGTTCATCATGTTTTAGCAATGGTTAGAAAGTCTCTACCTGGTGCAGCAAATTGTAAATGGTATTTCATCTAGATCTAAATAAGTCCTTACTCCTCTCTGATTAGACCTGTCATCAAATACAGTTTCCCCTTGGCATATATCATACTAAACATATAACACAACTAGAAATACCCCAATGGTTCATAACAAAAAGATCATGGGCATAAATGACATGAGCTGCAGTACAGGAAGTAACTGGAAGCCCTGTCCCTGTATTCAGTGTCCTATAGACTACTTGTGGATCTATGCTTTAACTTTCAGACTATTAGAGATTCAGTACTCCAATTCCTCTCATATCACTACAAATCAAACATTCTCACAAACACTAGAACAGAGCTCTGAACCTAATTCAGTAAATAAACAAATCCAGATGCAGAAATTCATTGCATAATGCCTACCCCTTCACTGGAACAAATTTCCACTCCAAATTAAACAGTGTGACATACTTTCTTCCTTCAAAAAGGAGTTAGTTGATGTTCATAAATTTACCCCAGACATGACTGGCTTGTTGCTTAAGAAGGTCAAAGGGAAGGTACTGGCAAGGTATAGGTGGCCACTGGGCCTATTTGCCTTTTACTTTCTTTGATATTCTTTGATGTCAAGCAACCCTACTGGATGCCTGCCATACAGAAAATCACATGGGGAAAACCAGGTTGAACCTTGATGTTCATCTCTGATTGCAATCAGTATGCAGGATAAACACTGGTAACAGTTTTACCACTTTCATCAGCATGGATTTCAGCATTTTTTAAACCTCCCCACAAATCCATCAATCTATGGATGGTTGACTGATGTCTCCAATTGTATGACTTTAAATCATTGGCATAGCTAAAACAATACTTTTGATATGACAGGTGCACAAGTGTCTTCTTAGGGTGCTTGCTGTGAACGCAAGCAGTACCAGTTTCTTGGCAATAATCTTAGCTTTAGCTTTGTGTAATGGCACTTCTAGAGCACATTTGGTAGCATAGTCCACTATGACTAAATTGAATTGATTCCTATTTCTACATTTTACAAATGACCAATGATATTTATACTGATATATTCAAAAGCTAGGCTCATTGATTCATAGCTAATACTAGACAACTGATTTGTGAGGGTCTTAAGAAATCTAGCCATACATTACAATTGCAGTCTTTTAAACACTGGTACTTTGTTTATGTGTAATCAGAACAAGGATATGTTGGTGCAATTACTTGCTGTCCCTATCCATAGGGGATATGTATGTTAAAATGGAAGTGAATTTCCTGTTTCTCATACATTCATCCAGAATACATTTGAACAGAGTAAGAGAAGTAAAAGATGGTTCTATAGAAGTAGTTTTCTGTGTGATACATACCTATTTCTCCAATATTTTTTATTCATGTTGTAAAAGAGATTGACATTCCTTGAGTGGATGTTCAAACTATAATTGAACTTACAAATGTGTAATAAATCAGTAAGGCTAGCATCTGCTAGGGACCTATGTGTAAGGAGATGTCACCTCTTAGCAACCAGTATGATAATGAGAAGAGGGACTTGGATTTGAAACTGTCTGCATGGACTTTATTATTTAGGCCAATGATATATATATATATATATATATATATATATATATATATATATATATATATATATATAATGGGTCTACTTTTATTTCCCAAAAAGCCAAAATACCAACGATCACAAGACAGAGTCCAAAATCACGAAACACTGAATCACGAATCAGGAAAGTATTCTCAGGGCAAGTGAATACTTGCCCAAAACAATAGTAAATAACAGATCATCACCTAAAACCCACCTAAGTGGGGGTATACCCCCCACATGCCCCCTAACTATATATACCAACTCAGGGATCACACTACAGTGGAGAAGTGGCATAATCTCCCCATTGGACAAGTAGTCACTTGCCCTGAAAATACTTACATGATTCTTGATTCTATGTTTCTTTCCTCTCGATCTTATGATCTTTGGTATTTTGGCTTTTTGGGAAATACAAGTAGACCCATATATATATATATATATATATATATATATTTATTTCTTTTTTTGTTACGTGAGAAAGCATTATGGTATTTCCACTTGTGCTAAGTGTTTGGAGAGTTACATACCAAAAGGAGTATTATACTGAATGATTTGCCTAATGAAAGCCAAGTACAGTGCAATGATTACATCTCTGACCTGGACAACATAAATTTAGATATAAGCTATGTGATGAACAAGGCCTCCTTACAATACTCGATACATGATTATCAAAGGACAATTCATTGTCTACATAGGTTTGCAAATCCCTGACTACAGGATCAACTTTCAAGGGAGTGTTGTCAATATGATAGTTACAAAGGAAGCCAGGATTGCCAAAGGATAGAATTATACATTTCTTGGTATTTAGTTTTAGTCTATGGTTCTGACATCAGCTATTTGTTTAAGAAAGGTCTTTTGGAGGATCTTTGTGTCCTCTGGGGAGTTAATGATGGCACCAGGTTTACTGTCATACCCACACTTGGTCAGATATAAATGCTTAACATTTGCTTTCATCTCTGAGAAATAAATGCTAAAGAAGACTGGCCTAAGGCCTGCTCTCTTAGGTGCATTGGTACTGATAGGTATTATCTTGTCTAATGAGTGTGGAGGTGAATTTTTTAAAGAATATGGAGACACTGCCACCTTTAGTGTATTCATGCAGTGCACCTGGCCTGAACATGTGGTAGGTATTTAACCCTGCATTAATGAAGTACTCTCATTGGTCTTGAACCAGGTCTCTAAGATGATACATATACCAATGTGCTGTAGTGTAAAAAAATATTTGCAGGAAGTAGATTTTTTATTTTTTTAAGGTTCCAAACATTGAGAAACAATACTTTTATGTTATAAGGATTCACTTTTGTTATGATGGAAACTTTAGAAGACTGATATTGCCCCAAAAAAGGCACTATGGGAGGCCGCGGATTTAGCGAATATACAAAATCCTTGAGATGATAGGTACAAGTCATCCTTGGGAAACCAACTAGGACTGTCTCCATCTGCTCCCTAGTTGGTATATATTGTATCCCACATTGAATGACACCAGAAGCTAGGCCAATTGTTGAAGTCAATAATCTTTTATCTGTATTGTGGCATAATTATTGGTGATGGTAGAATGTTGCTAAAGGCTAAGTTCATAATTGCACTGGACACATATTCTAAGAGCATCATTGTGTCTGTCTTCATATAATCCAGGGATGCATAGCTGAAGTCATTTACACCCGGATGCACTGTGAATGTACCATAGGTGTACTTATGATGCAGTGACATGAGTGCATGTAAGTTTATGTGTTTGGTCTGTGTCGTGTGACTGGTTTAGTGTGATGTCATGTAATAGTGACAACCTGCTTGCTAGTTGTAGTGGCTATGTGTGAGAGCTTTGCCTCCATTAGCATTATATTAATACATATCTCACAATGTGTTACTTAGGTTCATAGGTTCATACTAGGCTATCTGCCCTAGGGCATTTATAAGCCTAGCCAGAGTGGGTATGGCTTTCGCCACCCATTTTAAATTAATTTTGCTATGCCCTTTTTTGAGGTTAGTATACTGCGCTTCTGTCTAACAGTGACACAGAAGTGATACCCGGGGTAAACCTATGATCTCCCATCCACTCATCAAGATTCCTCTTGAAGAGAGTCAATGAGGGACTCTGCCTAACCTGGACTGGGATTTTATTCCAGAGTGAAGGGAGCCTCTGGGTTATGAATCTGTCCCTCCAGCATGTCCTATTTATTTCAGTGCTGAGGTTTAAGTCCCTCGAGCACGTAGCTCGATGGGATTTGGATTTTCTGAGGTGCAGCATGTCCATTAATTCCGGGTTGGACATGGCTTTATAAGTCAGGCACAGATCGCCTCTGAGCAGGCGGTATGCCACTGAGTAGAGCTGGAGTTTCTTTAACCGGGCAGCATACGGCATCTGTTTGAGCCCCTTGATCCTCTTGGTGAGGTACCTTTGGGGTCTTTCCAGTTGCTGCAGGTGTCTGGTAAGGTACATCCCAAAAGGGGCATTGTACTCAATTATGGGCCTGATGAGGGATGAGTAAAGAGGCACGATGACCTCCCCTGATCTAGATGTGAATCCCTTCATGATTAGGTGGGCTATATAAAATGTTTTTCTAACCACTTTGGCCACGTGGTTGTCAAATGAGAGATTGCTATCAACTTGGGTCCCCAGGTTCCTAATTACTTCTTCTGTACTTAATGGATTACCACCTATGTGGTAATTTGTGGGCACTTTGCTTTTGCCAAAGGGGATGACTATACACTTTTTGGCGTTTAGCTTGAGGCCATGGCTCTGGCACCAGTTGTCTGTTTCTATGAGGCCCTTTTGGAGGATGCTTGTGTCAGCTGGAGAGTCTATTATGGTGCCCAGTTTGCAGTCATCTGCGAACTTGGTCAGCCACAGTCCTTCCATGTTGGCCTGTACCTCCGAGAAATATATACCGAACAAGAGAGGTCCCAAGACTGAGCCTTGTGGGACGCCACTTGTAACTGGTTTGGAGTCTGACATGGCTCCAGCTATTCTAACCATGTGGGTTCTGTCCTTGAGCCAGTTTGCAACCCATCTAGTGACATAGGGGTTTATATTTAAGCTGGTGAGCTTATCTATAATGCCCGAGTGGGGTATTGTATCGAAGGCTTTTGCGAGGTCCAGGTAGGCTGTGTGGACCACCTTCCCCTTGTCAATGGCCTTGGTGACTGTTTCAATGAAATTGACCAGGTTTAAGAGGCAGGATCTGCCCTTAACAAAGCCGAACTGGGTAGGATCCAGTGTCTGTAGGTCCCCAATATCTTTATTTATAAGGTCCATGATGATCCTTTCCATAGCTTTGCAAACTAAGCTAGTGAGACTTATGGGGCGATAGTTTCCAGGATCCGTTGAGGCACCACTTTTGTGGAGAGGGACCACTGTTGCTGTACGCTACTCTTTGGGTACATATCCTGTAGTAAGGCTGAGATTGAACAGTAGTTTTAGGTTTGGGTTTAGCTCTTCTTGGAGTTCATGTAGGACGCAACCCGGGACACCGTCTGGTCCCATTGATGCTGTGTTTCTTGCTTTGGAGAGGGCAGCTCTTACCTGAGCATCTGAGATGTCAGGGGGGCAGCACTCTGCTGGGACAGATATTAGCCCTTTTGGTGGGGAGGGGGGGGAGAAGTTTGCGCTGAACCTGTCAGCTAGGATGTTGGCAATGTCTGTGGGTTCGGTGTATTTTTTGTCATTTTGGACTAATTCTGAGCATATCTTGGAATTCCCACCCAGGTTCCTAACATAACTAAAGAAAGCCTTGTGATTATCCTTAGTGTCCTGTGCAATTTTTCTCTCGAAGCTGACCTTAGATGATTTTATGAGTGCCTGTAGTTTTTTGCTAATACTGATCAGAGATGCCTTCCCTTTTTGGGATTTTGCTCTGTCATGTAGTAGCTTCCTCCTTCTATTGTATAGTTTGTTTATGGCTGGGGTCCACCAGACAGGACGTCTGCCTTTGGAGGATTGGGTCTTGGTTTTATTTGGGATTGCATGATCCATGCATTCCTGAAGGTGTTCATAGAATGCATTTATAAAGGATTTTGTGGTCTGGGCCGTATTATCCAGAGGCCCGGGGGCTTTGAAGGATTCCACCTTGGTTTTGAGGAGTGTGAAATTTGCTTTAGAGAAGTTTTTCACTGTGGTTTTCTGGGCATGGGGTGGGGTCTGGATGTGAATATCCAGTGAGATTAGTTTATGGTCTGATCTTACCAGTGAGGGATACACTTCTGGTCTGGAGCATAGAGTCCCCATGTTGGCGATGATCAGGTCCAGTATGTTTTCCCCTCTTGTGGGAGTGGTAACAAGTTGTTCCATAGCATTTGAGTTTATAAATTCTAGGAACCTTTGGGCTAGGGTGTTGGAGCTAGAGTAATGCTCCCAGTCTATGGTTGGGTAGTTGAAGTCACCCAATATAATGGTGTTTGGAGAGACCTTCATATTTTCCAGTGTTCTCAGGAAGGCCGAGTGGGGTTCCTGGGTTTGGGAGGGTGGTCTGTAGCAGGCTATAAACTGGAAGGCAGTTTTACCCACTGATAGATATTTGCAGGAAGTAGATTTTTTATTTTTTTAAGGTTCCAAACATTGAGAAACAATACTTTTATGTTATAAGGATTCTGTTTTGTTATGATGGAAACTTTAGAAGACTGATATTGCCCCAAAAAAGGCACTATGGGAGGCCGCGGATTTAGCGAATATACAAAATCCTTGAGATGATAGGTACAAGTCATCCTTGGGAAACCAACTAGGACTGTCTCCATCTGCTCCCTAGTTGGTATATATTGTATCCCACATTGAATGACACCAGAAGCTAGGCCAATTGTTGAAGTCAGTAATCTTTTATCTGTATTGTGGCATAATTATTGGTGATGGTAGAATGTTGCTAAAGGCTAAGTTCATAATTGCACTGGACACATATTCTAAGAGCATCATTGTGTCTGTCTTCATATAATCCAGGGATGCATAGCTGAAGTCATTTACACCCGGATGCACTTTGAATGTACCATAGGTGTACTTATGATGCAGTGACATGAGTGCATGTAAGCTTATGTGTTTGGTCTGTGTCGTGTGACTGGTTTAGTGTGATGTCATGTAATAGTGACAACCTGCTTGTTAGTTGTAGTGGCTATGTGTGAGAGCTTTGCCTCCATTAGCATTATATTAATACATATCTCACAATGTGTTACTTAGGTTCATAGGTTCATAGGTTCATACTAGGCTATCTGCCCTAGGGCATTTATAAGCCTAGAGTGTGTATTGCTTTCGCCACCCATTTTAAATTAATTTTGCTATGCCCTTTTTCGAGGTTAGTATACTGTGCTTCTGTCTAAGAGTGACACAGAAGTGATACCCGGGGTAAACCTATGATCTCCCATCCACTCATCAAGATTCCTCTTGAAGAGAGTCAATGAGGGACTCTGCCTAACCTGGACTGGGATTTTATTCCAGAGTGAAGGGAGCCTCTGGGTTATGAATCTGTCCCTCCAGCATGTCCTATTTATTTCAGTGCTGAGGTTTAAGTCCCTCGAGCACGTAGCTCGATGGGATTTGGATTTTCTGAGGTGCAGCATGTCCATTAATTCCGGGTTGGACATGGCTTTATAAGTCAGGCACAGATCGCCTCTGAGCAGGCGGTATGCCACTGAGTAGAGCTGGAGTTTCTTTAACCGGGCAGCATACGGCATCTGTTTGAGCCCCTTGATCCTCTTGGTGAGGTACTTTTGGGGTCTTTCCAGTTGCTGCAGGTGTCTGGTAAGGTACATCCCAAAAGGGCATTGTACTCAATTATGGGCCTGATGAGGGATGAGTAAAGAGGCACGATGACCTCCCTGATCTAGATGTGAATCCCTTCATGATTAGGTGGGCTATATAAAATGTTTTTCTAACCACTTTGGCCACGTGGTTGTCAAATGAGAGATTGCTATCAACTTGGGTCCCCAGGTCCCTAATTACTTCTTCTGTACTTAATGGATTACCACCTATGTGGTAATTTGTGGGCACTTTGTTTTTGCCAAAGGGGATGACTATACACTTTTTGGCATTTAGCTTGAGGCCATGGCTCTGGCATCAGTTGTCTGTTTCTATGAGGCCCTTTTGGAGGATGCTTGTGTCAGCTGGAGTGTCTATTATGGTGCCCAGTTTGCAGTCATCTGCGAACTTGGTCAGCCACAGTCCTTCCATGTTGGCCTGTACCTCCGAGAAATATATACCGAACAAGAGAGGTCCCAAGACTGAGCCTTGTGGGATGCCACTTGTAACTGGTTTGGAGTCTGACATGGCTCCAGCTATTCTAACCATGTGGGTTCTGTCCTTGAGCCAGTTTGCAACCCATCTAGTGACATAGGGGTTTATATTTAAGCTGGTGAGCTTATCTATAATGCCCGAGTGGGGTATTGTATCGAAGGCTTTTGCGAGGTCCAGGTAGGCTGTGTGGACCACCTTCCCCTTGTCAATGGCCTTGGTGACTGTTTCAAAGAAATTGACCAGGTTTAAGAAGCAGGATCTGCCCTTAACAAAGCCAAACTGGGTAGGATCCAGTGTCTGTAGGTCCCCAATATCTTTATTTATAAGGTCCATGATGATCCTTTCCATAGCTTTGCAGACCAAGCTAGTGAGACTTATGGGGCGATAGTTTCCAGGATCCATTGAGGCACCACCTTTGTGGAGAGGGACCACTGTTGCTGTACGCCACTCTTTGGGTACATATCCTGTAGTAAGGCTGAGATTGAACAGTAGTTTTAGGTTTGGGTTTAGCTCTTCTTGGAGTTCATGTAGGACACAGCCCGGGACACCGTCTGGTCCCATTGATGCTGTGTTTCTTGCTTTGGAGAGGGCAGCACTTACCTGAGCATCTGAGATGTCAGGGGGGCAGCCCTCTGCTAGGATAGATATTAGCCCTTTTGGTGGGGAGGGGGGGGAGAAGTTTGCGCTGAACCTGTCAGCTAGGATGTTGGCAATGTCTGTGGGTTCAGTGTATTTTTTGTCATTTTGGACTAATTCTGACCATATCTGGGAATTCCCACCCAGGTTCCTAACATAACTAAAGAAAGCCTTGTGATTATCCTTAGTGTCCTGTGCAATTTTTCTCTCGAAGCTGGCCTTAGATGATTTTATGAGTGCCCGTAGTTTTTGCTAATACTGATCAGAGATGCCTTCCCTTTTGGGATTTTGCTCTGTCATGTAGTAGCTTCCTCCTTCTATTGTATAGTTTGTTTATGGCTGGGGTCCACCAGACAGGACGCCTGCCTTTGGAGGATTGGGTCTTGGTTTTATTTGGGATTGCATGATCCATGCATTCCTGAAGGTGTTCATAGAATGCGTTTATAAAGGATTTTGTGGTCTGGGCCAGATATCCAGAGGCCCAGGGGCTTTGAAGGATTCCACCTCGGTTTTGAGGAGTGTGAAATTTGCTTTAGAGAAGTTTTTCACTGTGGTTTTCTGGGCATGGGGTGGGGTCGGGATGTGAATATCCAGTGAGATTAGTTTATGGTCTGATCTTACCAGTGAGGGATACACTTCTGGTCTGGAGCATAGAGTCCCCATGTTGGTGATGATCAGGTCCAGTATGTTTTCCCCTCTTGTGGGAGTGGTAACAAGTTGTTCCATAGCATTTGAGTTTATAAATTCTAGGAAACTTTGGGCTAGGGTGTTGGAGCTAGAGTAATGCTCCCAGTCTATGGTTGGGTAGTTGAAGTCACCCAATATAATGGTGTTTGGAGAGACCTTCATATTTTCCAGTGTTCTCAGGAAGGCCGAGTGGGGTTCCTGGGTTTGGGAGGGTGGTCTGTAGCAGGCTATAAACTGGAAGGCGGTTTTACCTACTGTTAGATTATCCACCCTGGTTTCTTCATAGGTATGTAGTTCTGGGGTTGGTAGATGTATTTGCCATTACAGCTAGTTGTTGTTGTAGCTGAACCAGCCTCAGTCTGCCCACACACTAACTGTGAATCCACAGTGGGTATGATCATCAATTAAGCATGCCAGAACAGAGAGGTCATAGTGATTTAGAAAATTAGTAACTCAACATGGTTTGCACTTGGCAACAGAGCTATTGCAAGGAGTTAAAATTTGGCAAGTATCTCACTAGCTGGCTGTGAACACATGACCAGTGTAAATCCAAAGAGAAAAATTTGGGAGGACATGTAAAAGATACAGGTTTATTTTCTGAAGTTAAAAGAAAGTTAAATTTATAGGCTTTTTGGCTTTGCAGATTTAACAAAATAGAATGGTATGCTGTTTTTTATAGCACATAAAGCCACTACATGATACAGACTGTACTTGAAATAAACATCCAGGACTACAGATTTCTCCCAGATCCTGTTTTCAGCTCTGAGTAGGTTGCTAATACCACACTTCCGGGTGAGTGCTTCAAGTGATTCCTCAGTGAAAGACATTGTTATATAAAGAATAAGTGAAAAAGCTGGTACAGCTGATTGAAAATCAGCTGATCAAAAATTACTGTTTTTTTTCACTGTCAGATCACAGCACAGTACGGATCAGGGAGATTGTCCTTTCCTCACTGTTGTGCAGTCTTGATGTTGGTTTTTTTACTAAACTATTAGCTGGTGTACATTTGCTGAGCAATAGTTAATGGGATTGATGACAGATTATGCTCCCACATACATACAGAAAAATATATATTTATATAACTGAAAGTTCAAAAGACTGAAAACTCATTTGACTGAAACTCATAACACTGACACATTAAAGTAAAAGGTATATGCCCTTTTCCCCACTGTCGTGCAATCCTGGAGTTAGTATATATAGTTAGGGGGAGTGTGGGGGTGAAGCCTCCCACATACTTTATACATTTTAAACCATACACATGGATATTTATAACTGCAATGAATAACTCTTTGCAGAAAACAATATTTACCTAAACTATGTGGGGGGCTTCACCCCCCACCCCCTAACTATATATACTAACTCCAGGATAACAGTGTTATGAGTTTCAGTCAAATGAGTTTTCAGTCTTTTGAACTTTCAGTGTTTTGGTCTCAGTCAAATGAATTTCAGTCAAATTAAATTTAGGTCATATGAAGTAAACTATATATATATATATATATATATATATATATATATATATATATATAGAGAGAGAGAGAGAGAGAGAGAGAGAGAGAGAGCAAGACACTGAGCACTCACTCACTGTTTGAATGTAAATATCAGTCCTAAAAGATCAAACTGCAAGACTGAAAAGCCAAAATAAATAAATACAATACAATAAAAATAAAAAAAATAATAATAAAAAAAAAAAATAATATAGATACTAAAATGTTGAGTAAAACAAAGATGAGGAATACCACGATGATGCAGCAACAAAAATCGTCTTTATTTGTATAAAGAACAAGGAAGATGAGCGCTTTCTCGTACACACTGTACGCTTCTTCAGATCTAATTCACATAAGATTAGGCAGACCTTATATAGTGCTTCTATTCATCTATTGAGTAATTAGTGTCTTAATTAATTAAACAAAATGTGAAGCTAATTATCTCAAATGATGGCTGCTTATCTAAAAGAAAGCCAGCTAAAACATTTCCTGTTAATATGACAGCAACATTATTCTTAGAGTCAAATAACATCAGAATGTGCTAAGCTAATATAAAACACAGTACAATTGTGCGAGATTGTCATATCTCATATTGTTAAAAACTAAACACAGAGACAAAATTTAATTAACTACTAAAAAACACCTATATAAAAACACCTATATAAAAAACAAAGCGTCTGATAAAGTGTGTGTGCGTGATAGAAAAAAAAAATATATATATATAGATACTAAAATATTTACCTCTATACTTGCAAACAGAATGAAAAATCTGATAGAAAAAATCCTCTCCCCAGAACAATCCGGTTTTACACCACATAGACAGACTAATGACAATACATTAACATTAGATGCACTAATATCCTACACTAACCGATACAATATCAACTACACAATGGTAGTGGATGCCCACAAGGCATTTGATAGGGTTAATCTAGAATTCTTACTCCAAATACTACCCTACTTTAATATACCCAATAACTTCATTCAGATCATCCAGACTCTCTATAGCAACCCATACACATCTCTGTATATAAATAAAACTTGGTCAACTAAGATCCTAATAAAAAATGGAACAAGACAAGGATGCCCACTATCACCCTTCCTGTTTAACCTATACCTAGAACCACTCTTTCTATACATTAAACAAAATACATATCACAATCCTCCATCAATACACAACTTCAAAATATACCTCACTGCATTTGCAGATGATCTGAACATATACTGCACTACACCAAATTCAGATATAAACAAAATAATAGCTGCAATTGAACATTTCTCGACTATGTCTAACTACAAATAAAACCGTAATAAAACTAATATTTTCCCCCTAAAAACACCCAGACTCATCTCACTAATACCATTGTTAAACACAATAAAAATTAAAGAAGAAACTAAATACCTGGGAATCACCTTTTTCCAGAGTAACAAAGACTTCTACCAACACAACGTAAACCTTAAATGGCAAAATATAATGCATGACTGCAAAAGATGGAACAACCTAAAACTACCATTCTTGGCCAAAGTATCAATAATCAAAATGAACATTTTACCTAGATTAATGTATATATTCATGACATCACAGACAACAATACATAATAAATTCTTCAAACAAATTCATACCTTCCTAGCAAAATTTATATGGGAACCCAAAAAAAACAGAATCTCCTATCCAGAATTAACACTCCCCAAAAGCAAAGGAGGACAAAATCTACCAGATTTTAAAATGTACTACTCGATCATTAACACTAACAGAATATTGAGAATAGCTGAACATAACCCGTCAATGGAAAATTGGTCTCCTCTCTGGGTGACAATATATTATAGATATATTAAAGCTCTAGGTTTCAATCCCAAAGCACTTCCATTCCTGAAGCCGAAAGAAATACAAACTTATAACATTATAGAGCCCTTAAAACATTCTATCAACCTAACGCAAAAACTCTTTCAATTCTTGAACCTTAGACATGCCATGACAATACTGCAACCCCTTCATAAAAACCCAAATTTAAAAATAAACAATAAGATGCTGGACTTAGTCCCTTTTCCCAGACTAAAAGATAAAACAATCCAAGATATCTATCCCTACCTTAACTGTTCAATACAAGAAATGAGGACCAACTTAAACCTCCCTAAATCACACATAATAATCCTAAGACAAATCAAAGAACTGTGTTCCAGTTATCTCCAAAATATTACTATGACCAATAGTGACATAGAAACTTGTAACAGGCTTTGGAAAACTATTATCACAACAAAGAAAACTATTACCAATTCATATAAAATGATAAATGAAATCAAATACCAGAAGGACCTCCTCTTCTCTAACTACTGGAGAAAAATTAAACCATCCATAGATGATCAGCAAATAAGCCAGGCAATGAATCTAACACTGAAGATTCTACCCCTCAAAACGTTAGCATACACTCAGCTCATGATCAATAATAATGCTTATTTTACACCTGCAATCCTACACAAATTTAACACATCAAAATCACCTTTCTGCCCACACTGTAAGGACTAGATAGCTGACTTAATCCATGTATTTTGGAGCTGTAAATGTGTCTATAAACTCTGGAACTCTCTCAAGGTACAATTACAAAAAACGGGTTATCAAACATAAACATTAACTTGGGAATTTACTCTGTTACACATTCTCCCACCCAACATCCCAAAAAAACAAGCAAATACACTTTTAACAATGTTCCTACTAATGAAACTGTATATAGCTTTTAAATGGCTAGATACAATAAATATCTCTTGGGAGGGTTTTAAACAAGTAGCTATACAACACCTTTTAGCTCATAAAATAGTAATAGATAAAAGAAACAAAAACATGAAATCCAGAGAAATTTGGGAACAAACCTTTAACATCATATTAGCATAATTCATCACACAGCAACTTAGAAATACACTATAATGGAACCAAAGAACACATACAAGTTCAGATATTAAATAATAACTTGGATATTACGAATGTGTATACTGTCTATATAACTGTGGAATTAACAATGAAAGCATCTATGTAGATAGTGTAAATAGATACGTTGTATGACCTATATCCTGTGGTATTTGACATCAATGTATAACATATTTATATGTGTGTATGTGTATGTATGTATATATGTGTGTATGTATGTATGTATGTATATATATATATATATATATATATATATATATATGTGTGTATGTATGTGTATGTATGTATGTGTATGTATATATATATATATATATATATATATGCACATGGTCATGTTGTAAGATGTTTTTTATTTGTGACATTTATTAATGAAAAATAAATAAATAAATAAAAAAATAAAATCATATTTTGTATCTGCTGTTGAATTGCACTGCTTAAACTATTACTGATGAATGCATGCTTATCTGCTATATTTTTGAACTATCACTTTGCTTTGTAGGGAAATGGTTGTTAAATGTTGCATCCCAGTTGCAAGTTACATGAATGTGTCTGTCACTGATGCCCCCCCCCCCCCCACACACACACACACTGAAAATTTACATTAGCTGAGTTCTGCAGTGTGGGAATACCTTACTTTATGTGCTGGAATTCCTGGTGCACATAACTTTGAAAAGAGCAACAACTTAATCACACTCTGTATAGGATAGTTTATTTATTGTTGTGATATGTAAATTAAGTGTTGCTTTGCATACCTGATTTGAATCCTAGGTCAATGTTTCAATATTCTGGCATTTGAATGAGAATGTGTGTCTGAGTAATTGCAAATTAGGGATAAAGTAAGAGGTAGGGAATAGGATAAATTTGTGTTGCATGTGCATGTTGATGTGTGTGAAATTGTGAGTGTGACAAAAGGAGATACTGCCAGCACAGCTATCTGGAATTTTATAAATAATTATATGTCATTTGTGAATATGCTATATAAGATGCTTGTGTTACAAATGTATTAGAATTGTATGTCATATGTATATCAAACTGGTCTGTACAGCGATGTGTTAAAAAAGGCATTGTGTAAAGTACTGAGCTTAAAGATGTATCCACAGTGTGCCCTGCAGGAAGATAACAGAAATGTACATGCACTATTGTAACTATTTAAAAGTACATATTTTAACAGTGGAAACTGGAATACAGGAGTTTAATTTCAGAAAAAAATAGCTGAAATTAAATTACTTTATGGCAACTGGAGACAAAATGTTTGCACTAGGGAGTTTTCTGTATTGCCTTTAAGGTAAAATGATTGCTAGTTTTGAAATGTGAAGGAATGTGACTGTTTTATGACTTCCAGCATCTGCCAAAGATCTGAGGTCTATGTATTTTCACAGGTAGATGCTAAAATACTTTTAGCTTCCAGCAGTAGAGGTTTCATCTGGGATAGAATCAGATGACGAGAAATGATATGATTCTGCAAGCTCTCCCAGCAGTAATATTTGAGATATTAATTTGAGAACTGTCTTAGTGAGAGACAGTATTCTGCATTCTGCCTTGGACCTGACAACAGCTAGAAGCTCCATTCACCACATCTACCTTGGTCTTAAGTAAGTTAACAAGAGTATAGCAATTCTCTTAGATTCAGTCAGGAATATAGTTAGACATAGTTTAGGTGTGTTTCTTTGTTTATTTGAGACTGTCCTGCAATTTTGTTTTAAATATTTCATGTGGTTTTACACTCTGATGTCAGTGTGAATATATACTGAGTAGTTTTTTGTTCTTTTATTATTTAATATTAAATATATTAAACCTTTCATTGTGGCTGATCTTTGTGAGACATATTTAAGTTTTGAGACTGCTTGCACATTTATTTGGTGACACACTATGGGCCACTCCTAATAGCCTTTCTCTTGGTCAAACTACCCATTTGTATTAAAAGTAACGTTACACAGTATGATTGGACATCCTTTGTTAAGGGCCTTAAATTAACTGATAAGGAGTTGACTGGTGGCAGTGATAACTACCTTATAGTCTGGACAAAAGGGAACATAGCTAGTAAACCTGTGCCAGCCTTTCCCAGGTGTATATGTGTGTGTGTGTGTGTGTGTGTGTGTGTGTGTGTGTGTGTGTGTGTGTGTGTGTGTGTATGTATGTATAGATCAAACCTCAAAGAGTGTGTGTGCGTGTGTGTGTCAGCTACTTGGGCAAGGACACGAAGCACTGGTTGGACAGAGAGGGTGCTGAAGGTCATGGCTTGGCCACTCAGCTGAGATCTCAACTTTGTAGCTGTGCCAGTGAGGAGTCTTAATGGGGATCTGGAGAAAGAGGGAGAAACCAGCCCTGGACTGACTGTGGTCTCTGTGTGCTCTTAAGAGAAATTGCACTTGATGCAGAAAAAATTCATCTGGAAATACTGTGCGTGTACCTTGTCATCCTGTCAGTGTACGTCCCCCACCGGTGCCAGTGGTGAGGATTGAGGCTCCTTGATTACTGGTCCACTGACTGGTTGTCACAGTCAGAATGTCTTGTTTATTGATATTGTTATAGAAAGGATAGTGTATGTCTTAAATATTGATATTGTTATGGAAAGGGTAGTAAGGTAATGTATAGGACTTGGGTTAAAGGCAGGGATAGGGATAGGTTTATCACATCTGTTTAAAACTGTTGAATAAGCTTTCCATCTTTCTGCTTCCAGATTACATCTTTTTCTAGAACCTTAACTTTGTGTCATTATTCTGTCTAATACAATAATTGCCTGACGCATTTTTGTGAGAATATTAGATACATTTAATGGCTTATTCCTCCTTTTACACACACAAAATCTAAACAGCCTATCAGTATTTGTATTAACCAGCCTGTGTCTATGAATATAATTGGGTTTCAGTGAAAGTGTACATTGCTATAATTTCACATTGCCATCCTGGTATTTATTCAGCCATAGCAATCAGGAATGATTGGTCAACTGAAAGTGTCTACCTAACAGTGTGTACCTAACAGTTATTATTTTAATGAATAGTTATATTAGCTGTTTTCCTCTGAAATTATACTACATTAACACCGAGGCAGTTAAAGTGTCTGTTAAAAGAAAACCTTATAGTTACAATGTTTAAAAACATAAAAAGAGCCAGTGTAAATGTTTTTACAGGTTACACATCCACCACAGGTAAACATGACATGTGACTCATTCTACATTGGTAAAACTTGTAGAAAAATGTCCAATCATGTTAAGGAATAAGGAGCACAATGCTGCTATTAGAAAAGAAAGATTTGACTAATGCATTCACTAAACACAGCATTTCATGTTCTGGTTTTAATTTATTCAAATTCTTCATTTTGAAACAGGTAGATATTTTTTGTAGGTGATTGTAATGACTGTGCCCTGGCCCAGCAATCAAGAAGCCTCAATCCTCACCACAAACACCAGGGAGGTCATCTCCTAGAAGAGAGGAAAAGATAACTAATACACACAGTAAAGTACAATTTCCCCTTAAGTGCACACAAAGATCACAGTCAGTCTGGGGCTGGTTGCTCCCTTGCTCACCAGGTCCCCAATAAGACTCCCCACTGGCACAGATATAGGGTCCAGGTCTCAGCCTAGCTTGGCAAGCTAAAATCTCCAGTACCCTCTCTGTCCAACCAGTGCTTTGTGTCCCTGCCAAGTAAATGACACAACACACACACTTTGAGATAAGTATTTATACAACTTCACAGACACTCCTGGGAAAGGCTGACACAGATTCTCCAGCTGTGTCCCTTTACCCAGACCATATGGTAGTAATCTCTGTCACCACCCAGCTAATAATATCAGCTACAAAAAGGCCCTTAAAAGGGTGTCCAATTATTACTGTGTAATATTATTATCCAATGGTAATGTGACAATTCAGTCTAGGATTATTGGAAGGGCTTTTTTGAGTAAACTATAAATATATAATGTACTCTAAAGCATAATTTATCTCTACATAAACCAGCCACAGGTAGAAGGTTTTAAAAGTATTTAATAATAAATAAGTAAAACACAAGACAAAACAACTATACCACAGATATATCTAAGAGTTCAGAGATCACACAGAAACTTAAAATAATGCAGTAGGACAGGTCTGATTTCAAAGACAAATAACTAATTAATATTTACTAGCTTTAACTATTCCTACAAGAAATCACAGTGATAAAACTTACATGTGAGCTTAGGCAGAGTGCTGAGTTAGATATCCAAGATCAAAATGCCCCAAGTCTCTTGTGAGAAATAGTATTTAAACATTACTAACAAACATGTCTCTAAGGCCCTCCCAAATTACATCATTTTTGACACTTAGTCTTTCCCAGTATTCATATTGCATCATCTTAACACCTGGTCTGAGTTCTCAGGCCACAAACTGCATTATTTAGCAATCTAACACCTGTTCAGAAACTTACAACAATACAAGTCATTTCACATGTATATTCTAACAGAAACCAGTGCAATAAAGCACATTCCACATCTAAATTCTGGTCATAAACTTTAGTCTTAAAACAATGGGCAAGAAACCTTCATCCAGATGCACTGGAACTGAATTCTAACATGGAAGGGTCACAACATGCTGCACTGGGCCAGTAGAGTGCAATCTTGTCACATATTTTGCAGTTCCACATTTCATGATATTATTTTACACTCAAGAAAACATGCCTGTATTTTACTTTTATTTACACATGCCAGAATTATATATCAAATTCTATTTGACTAGGCTGGCAGCCTTCGCCCATCTCTTCCCAATCGTCACATCCCTCTCCCCCCGGGAAACTCAAGCAAGTTTTTCAAGTGCCCCTTGAGAAACATCGCTTGAGAGTATCAGATCTATCTGGGTGTACCTCACCCCATTCCCTATTTTGAGTGCCCATCTGCATTGGCATTGCTACTCCCACTGCGGTGCTGCACTGACATATCATATGCTTGCAACCCCAGACTCCATCTTAGCAACTAGGCATTTTCTGACTGGCTCTGTTTAACCATGTTAGAGGGTTGTGATCTGTAATCACAGTGAAGTTTCTTCCATACAGATAAGGCTGACATTTTTGTAGTGCCCACACTATGACTAGACATTCCTTTTCTACCGCTGCATAGCATTCCTCCCTGGGTTGGAGCCTATGACTGAGATAAACCACTGGGTGCTCTTCTTCCTCTGAAGAAATCTGGTAAGTATAGCCCCCACCCCATAGTTTGAAGCATCCACCTGCACAGCAAAGTCTTTGCTGTAGTCTGGACTGGCTAACACAGGGGGTCCTCCCAGAGCTTCCTTAAGCTTCTGAAATGCCTGCTCACATGCTGGAGTCCACACTACCTTATCTGGCCTGTTCTTCCTTGTCAGATATTTGAGAGGAGCAGCCACGGTACTATAATTGGGAACAAACTTTCTGCAGTACCCTGCTGTCCCTAAGAATGTCCTCACCTGCTTTTTGGTAACAGGTGCAGGCCATGCCTGAATAGCTTCCACTTTGGCAGGTTCTGGCCTTATCTTACCACTCCCCACTCAATGTCCTAGGTAGGAGACCTCTGCCATACTCACCTGACATTTGCTCAGCTTAATGGTCAACCCTGCCATTTGTAGTCTGCCCAGCACCTCCCTGACATGCTGAAGGTGCTCTTGCCAGGAATGGCTGTAGATAGCAATATCATCCATGTAAGCAAGGGCAAGCCCTCCTGCTCCTGCTTAGATATAATCTACCAGCCCCGGGAAAGTTGCTGGGGCATTGTTCATCCCAAAGGGCATCTTTGTGAACTCATACAAGCCAAAAGGAGACACAAAGGCTGACATCTCTCTAGCACTGGGAGTCAAGGGTACCTGCCAGTAACCCTAGGTAAGATCAATGGTTGTAAGATACTTACCCCCCCCCAGCTGCTCTAGGGCCTCATTTGTCTTAGGCATGGGGTAAGCATCTGCCTCTGTGTGACTATTTAATTTCCTGTAATCCACACAGAACCTGGTGCTGCCATCCTTCTTTGGCACCAACACCACTGGTGAGGCCCAGGGACTGTTGGAGTCTTAAATCACCCCCATTTCCAACATCTCCAGTACCTCTTCACTTAGAGTCTGTTTGACTCTCTCAGGCACCCTATAAGGGGCCTGCCTAATAGACCTTTGGGGTCCTGTATCTACCTGGTGCTGCACCAGGTAGGTGCACCCTGGTTTCCCAGGGAACAAGTCCCCAGATTCCTTCAACACTACTCAAATTTCCCAAACCTGGGTAGGAGATAGCTGCTGGGACATTGCTACCCCTTCCACTGAGGTGTCAGCCTGAGCCTCACTGAAGAGATCAGTCACAAGATTTCTCTCAGACTCCTTTTGCAATCCACTGCAAATGCTCTGCACAAGGGCCTCCAGATCATGGTAAGGTTTCATCATGTTAACATGGTATAGTTTGTGCCCCTGCCATCTGAATAGCACTTCCACCATGTATTTAGCATCACTTACCTTTCTTACCACCTTGTAGTGTCCCTCCAAAGCTGCTTGCAGCTTGTTGTGTCTGACAGGAATGAGGACCATCACCTACTGCCCTACAGCATACTCTCTAGCAGGAGCATTCCTGTCATACCACACCTCTTTCTGTTGCTGGGCTTCTGCCATGTTCTCCTGGGCCAGGCCCATGAGTTCCCTGAGCCTTGTCCTGAGGTTCAGCACATATGCCACAACAGACTCATTGTGAGACTCACACTCACATTCCCACTTATCTCAAATTAAATCTAGAGGTCCCCTCACCCTATGCCCATACAGCAACTCAAAGGGTGAAAAATCTGTGGATTCCTGGGGAACCTCTCTGTAAGCAAACAACAGATGGGGCAAATATTTGTCCCACTCCCTATTAAACTGATCTGCAAATGCCCAAAGCATGGACTTGATTGTAGAGTTTAACCTCTCAACAAGACCATTAGTTTGGGGGTGGTAGGGGGTGGTCTTCATATGCTTCACCTGGCAGGACTTCCACAGACAAGCCAGCAGGTCTGACATAAAATTGGCACCTCTGTCAGACAGTATTTCCTTTGGGAAACCTACCCTGCTGAAAATCTCTAGCAAAGCATTTGCCATCTTCTCTGCCTCAATGGAGGACAAAACCACTGTCTCAGGGTAGTGTGTAGCATACTCTACAAACACTAGGATATACTTTTTTCCCTGTGGAACTTGGGGTATTCAGAGGACCCACAATATCCAAAACAACCCTCTGAAATAGCTCCTCAATCACAGGCAAAGGCATCAAAGGAGCTCTCACCTTGTCTCCTGCCTTGCCTACCTTTTGGTACTGCTCAAAGGTCCTGCAGTACCCTGTTACATCTCTGGAAATTCCTGGCCAATAGACGTTTTGCATAATATGCCTCTTTGCATGTTTTATGCCCATATGACCTGCAAAGGGAATACCATGGGCTATCGCTAGCAGTGCCAGATGGTAAGCTCTAGGCACTACCAACTGCTGTACTCTCTCACCTTCTAGCACTACCTCAGGGGTCCACTCTCTGTACAGTAACCCTTTCTTCCAGTTTACAGATTCCCCCTTCCCTTGAGAATCAGGTGCCTCCCAAGCTACCTGTCTCAGGCCTTGCAATGTAGGGTCTGAGAGCTGAGCATATCTCAAGTCTCTCTTTGTAACCCATCCCAGCTCCCCTTCCACAGGAAGTCTGGCATCCTCTGACAGTGGTGCCTCACAGTCAGCCTAGGTACGACTACTCACCTCTACCTTTGCAGTTGCCCTGTCCAAGGGAACATTAGTACCCACAAGCAGCTGTGGCTCACATTCAGTCTCACTGCTACATTATATCTTCCTCCCTGAAGTAACCACCTCAGCAGTACTGGCTGCAAGTATGCAGTCTGTCTGGGTCTCCCCCAGGCTACCAGACCCACATGCTTGTCTCCTAGCCTCACTGCCTGTAACTGCATAAGTACATACTACTGCCTCATCCAAATCCTTCCCTCCCAGGACATCTGCAGGTTGGTAGTTCTATACCACTGTTGTCTCAAGACAACCTACTGTTGGCATTTTTTCTTTCCCACTTACTGGCTCCCTCACTTTTGGTTCCCCACCTTGCCTCTGTGGACACTTGTATGCCATATGGCCCCACTGGTTGCATTCAAAACATTTAACCCTAGCTCCTGGATGTGTACCTGGACTAGTGGCTTCCCCTGCTAATGGCCTGTTCCTTTAGACCCATGAGCAGTACTGGGGGTCCCCTCCCTGTGCAGGGCTGCCCTGCTGGCCAGGTATAGGTCTCCCTCCTTCCCCAACTCATCTGCAGTAGCACATTGTCTATCAGCTAACCAGATCCTCGTGTCCTCAGGCAAAGTGCTAAGGGCTTGTTCCCTCACCAAAAGATCTTCCAGCCCTTCAAAAGTTGTGACCTGACATCCACTAACCCACCTATGAAATAAGTGCTCAGTTCAACAACATATTCACATACATTTTCATCTGCCTTGCGTCTATGCTCTCCAAACTTTTTCCTATACATTTCAGGTGTTAGCAGTATAATCAAAACAGTCAGTGTCATGCATTTTTGCTAAAGAAGTTACAGCTTTACCATGGAGTAAGGGGGTCAGGAACTGTACCCAGAGCCCTTTGTCAACTTCATACTGTTTACATACCAGCTCAAACATATGAATGAAGCTATCAAAATTATCCCCCTCTTTAAACTGTGGAAGAAATTTGCTGACCTTTTGTGTTTCTGGGGTCCGGTTACTCCCTTCTCCATTACCTCTATGACTCTGGCGAAGAGTCAGCATTTCCCTCTCATGCCTCCTCTGACGTTCATTTTCCTCAGCTTGTAGACTCCTCATTTTCTCGGCTGCTTCTAGTTCCATATGCTTGGCCTCCAGCTGAAGTCTCTTTAGCTCCAGCTGGATTTTTAAGTCCACTACAGAAAGGTTGAGCTGTCCATTCTCTGAGGATATTGTATCTCCACTGTCAGTCTGATTGTCCTCCAGGCTGCTGTTTTTTGATGCAGCTGTAACCACGGCTGCAATCAGGTCTGCTTTAGGCAGGTTTCCATGCATCAGTCCCCTAGCCTGGCACATCTCCACCAGCTGGCTCCTTGTCAGCTTTCCATACTCTTCTGCTGACATGTTGCCTGCTCACCCTGACTAACACTAAGCTAACAAAAGAAATAAAACAATTGTGATCTGAACTCTGAGTATACACTGTGTGGCTGTTTTAGAGTACAAAACACTTTTAGAGATCACTGTACATAAGCAACAGGAATTCACTCTACCCACACCACTACAAGCCAATTAGTGTGTGAAGTAGATCCCTCCACTGCCAAACACCTGTGATGACCGTGCCCTGGCCCAGCAATAAAGGAGCCTCAATCCTCACTACTAACATCAAGGAGGTCGTCTTCTAGAAAAGAGGAAATAATAACTAATACACACAGTAAAGTACAATTTCCCTTAAGTGCAAACAGAGATCACAGTCAGTCTGGGGCTGGTTGCTCCCTTGCTCACCAGGTCCCCAATAAGTCTCCCCACTGGCACAGCTATAGGATCCAAGTCTCAGCTTAGCTGGACAAGCTAAAACCTCCAGTAAAAACAAGAAACTCCACCGAAACTATGAAGCCAATAACGGTTTAATGCTCACAGTCCACAAGTTTTCACATAAAAAATTCCATAGAGCCACGAACAACTAAGCACTTTTGCCAAGGTTAAAAACCATAGGCATCTTCAGAGTTGTTCGTTTACAATGCATTCTCCCCTTTTGTACAATTTCCTGTTCATCAATTAACCAATCACTTAAAACCTCCAGTACCCTCTCTGTCCAAGCAGTGCTTCATGTCCCTGCCATGTAGCTGACACAACACACACACTTTGAGATAAGTATTTATACAACTTCACAGACACTCATGGGAAAGGCTGACACAGATTCTCCAGCTGTGTCCCTTTACCCAGACCATACGGTAGTAATCCCTGCCACCACCCAGCTAATAATATCAGCTACAAAAAGGCCCTTAAAAGGGTGTCCAAGTATTACTGTGCAATATTATTATCCAATGATAACGTGACTATTCAGTCTAGGCTTATTGGAAGGGCTTAGACAATAAAGTCTATAAATATATAATGTACTCCTAAAGTATAATTTATCTCTACATAAACCAGCCACAGGTAGAAGGTTTTAAAAATATTTAATAATATATAATTAAAACACAAGACAAAATTACTACATCACAGAGATATCTAAGAGTTCAGAGATCACACAGAAACTTAAAATAATACAGTAGGACATGTCTGATTTCAAAGAAAAATACCTAATTAATCTTTACTAGCTTTAACTATTCCTACAAGAAATCACAGTGCTAAAACTTACATGCGAGCTTAGGCAGAGTGCTGAGTTAGATACCCAGATCAAAATGCCCCAAGTCTCTTGTGAGAAATAGTATTTAAACATTACTAACAAACATGTCTCTAAGGCCCTCCCATATTACATCATTTTTGACACTTAGGTTTTCCCAGTATTCATATTGCATCATCTTAATACCTGGTCTGAGTTCTCAGGCCACAAACTGCATTATTTAGCAATCTAACACCTGCTCAGAAACTTACAACAATACAAGTCATTTCACATGTATATTCTAACAGAAACCAGAGCAATAAAGCACATTCCACATCTAAATTCTGGTCATAAACTTTAGCCTGAAAACAATGGGCATGAAACCTTTATCCAGATGCACTGGAGCCAAATTCTAACATGAAAGGGTCACAACATGCTTCACTGGGCCAGTAGAGTGCAATGTTGTCACATATTTTGCAGTTCCACATTTCACAATATCCTTTTACACTCAAGAAAACATGCCTGTATTTTACGTTTATTTACATAGGCCAGAATTATATATCAAATTCTATTTGACTAGGCTGGCAGCCTTCACCCATCTCCCCCAATCGTCACAGTGATCACGATTCATACCTAGAATTATGTGAACTAAAATGGCAAGTTTTATTAAATGCTGATTCACTAGCTGGCATCAATGACAATTTAAATATCAGATGTGCTCTAAGATGGTTTTCTTAAACAACTGCTTCCATGAATGTGACATCTTTCCTTATTAGTTGTTTCCTCCATTTATCTAATACTTTATTATTTTATTGCATTTTTATGCTTATAACTACAATAGGTCAATGTGTATCATTACAATTACAATTTCTGATGAAGAGTTACTAATAAAGGATGAAAGCACTCAACTACTAGTTTGTGTCCGTGTTTCAGTTGTACCATAGTCAAAGAAGTGTTTTTTGTTTTTAATGTTTTAAGTTTCTTCTTTGTGGTTCTCTAGTGATATTGCTGTATATTGTTCCTTTTGCTGTATTCACTGAAATATATTTTGTACTGTTCATAAAATTGTACATCATAGTTTGTATCCATACACTGTTTATAATCTTGTATTTACCCCCCCCCCTTCTCATCTGAGACTGAAATAGATCTAAATGGATCTGCGCTTTACTTCAGAAAACAAATTAAACATAAACAAGCAAATAAAAAATCATGCAGTTGTTGGCTCTGAATACTAAGCTCTTGGTAAAGTACAACAGGTAATGATAATTATGTTGTAATTTCAACACAAATTTAAAAAAATCTTGTCTTTAATGAGCATAGGTGAAAGTTAGAGCTAATTAAGGTGTTAGCCATATAACTCATCAGGTAAAAATATTACTGAAATGACCTGTGGTTTGCTGACAAGCTAAGAGTCACATCATTTGCAAATGGAAACTGATGGACTGTGTCCCAGGACTGAAGGGTGAAGCTCATTATTAATGTATAGTTACAACAATCTGTGCTAAATTATCAGACTGTGTACCATCATTAATGTCACAAGAGCTTTAATCATAGAGAAAACAATCCCATCTAGGAAAATATCACTCAAGTGAATAACATGTTGTTATTCCTTTGGCTTTTCCCAGTTAGAGGTCACCACAGCGGAACTCTGGTCCACTAATGACTGGCAGTAGATTTTCAGGGTGCCCAGGTGCCAGCCCGAAGCCCAACCTTCAACGAAGGCACTCCCATTCTCGCATGTCTTTCGAACTCCACTCGACCGAGGGGAGGACTTGCAGTCTCCACACAGAAGGTGCTCCAGTCGAGAATCAAAAGGGTGAACCTCTTACTGCGAGGCGACAATGCTACTGCTGCACCAACAATGAAAACAAATGTAATACTGCAATGTATTTTTTTCTCGAAATGAGCTTACAGTTCTCTATTATAACTGAGTAATAGAAAATCTGCAAGTTTTCATGAAAAGAATATTCCTTGTATGATGTTTAGTGGTATTGTTCAATTGCATCTGTGATGTCAGGCTATTCATTTTCTATATCCAAGCATGGAGACTAAACACTGTGAGAGATTCTGATTCTGTAATGTAGAGACTACATAAGTCATATCACCAATGAGGTGTGAAGAATCCATAAACAGAAGGAGGCACAAAATGGAGCTAGAGATTAGCTGTGAAGAAAACCTGCAGGAACATGACAAGACTATCCTGAAACAATTACATCACATAGTTCTTGTGTTTTGATAAGGAGTTTCCCTTCTCTTCTGATAATTACCTGCTGAAGTCTGATCTTATATGCAAGCATTCTTCCACACATATTACCCCTTGCATGGCTGTGAAAGAGGCAGGTTTAAAATAAAATTCTGTTTTGTCTGTGAGTACCTGGCTAAGCTGGAAATGTTTCTGTAATTATATAAAGCAGGGGGATCCCTGAATATACTAAGAATACAGCTGAGTTGTAGGATTTCCAGTTTTCCCCCAAGGCTTGACCGGAAAACTGCCTAAATGGTTAAGCCTGTTTCATGAAGGATTTAATGCACTATTTAAACTGTTTAATCAGTGCCAGGTTAGATGAGTAACAGGTTCATAGGTTCATAGGTTCATACTAGGCTATCTGCCCTGGGGCATTTATAAGCCTAGCCCGAGTGTGTTTGGCTTTCGCCACCCTTTGATTTGAGTTTACTGTGCCCTTTTTAAGGTAAGTTTACTGTGCCTCTGTCTAGTAGTGACACAGAAGTAATCCCCGGGGTAAACCTACAATCTCCCATCCACTCATCAAGATTCCTCTTGAAGAGAGTCAGTGAGGTGCTCTGCCTAACATGGACAGGGATTCTATTCCAGAGCGAAGGGAGCCTCTGGGTTATGAATCTGTCCCTCCAGTATGTTCTATTTATTTCTGTGCTGAGGTTCAAGTCCCTCGAGCACGTGGCTCTAAGGGATTTAGATTTTCTGAGGTGGAGCATGTCCATTAATTCTGGGTTGGACATAGCTTTGTATGTCAGGCATAGATCGCCTCGAAGTAGGCAGTATGCAACTGAGTAGAGCTGGAGTATTTTTTAACTGGGCAGCATATGGGATCTGTTTGAGTCCCTTGATCCTCTTTGTGAGGTACTTTTGGGGTCTTTCTAGTTGCTGCAAGTGTCGGGTAAGGTACATCCCAAAAGGGGCATTGTATTCTATGATGGGCCTGATGAGGGATGAATAAAGGAGCACTATTACCTCACTTGATCTAGATGTGAATCCTTTCATGATAAGGTGGGCTATGTAGAAGGTCTTTCTAACCACTTTGGCAATGTGGTTGTCAAAGGAGAGATTGCTATCAACTTGGGTCCCCAGGTCCCTAATTACTTCTTCCGTACTGAATGGGTTACCATCTATGTGGTAATTTGTGGGCACTTTGTTTTTGCCAAAGGGTATGACTATACACTTTTTGGCATTTAGCTTTAGGCCATGGCTCTGGCACCAGTTATCTGTCTCTGTGAGACCTTTTTGGAGGATGTTCATGTCAGCTGGAGAGTCAATTATGGTGCCCAGTTTGCAGTCATCTGCGAACTTGGTCAGCCATAGTCCTCCCGTGTTGGCCTGTACCTCGGAGAAGTATATGCCGAACAAGAGAGGTCCCAGAACAGAGCCTTGTGGGACACCACTTGTAACCGGTTTTGAATCTGACATGGCTCCGGCAATTCTGACTCTGTGGGTTCTGTCTTTGAGCCAGTTAGCAACTCATCTTGTGACATAGGGGTTTATATTTAAGCTGGATAGCTTATCTACGATGCCCGAGTGGGGTATTGTGTCAAATGCCTTTGTGAGGTCCAGATAGGCTGTGTGGACTACCTTCCCTTCATCTATGGCCTTGGTGACTGTTTTGAAAAAGTCGACCAGGTTCAAGAAGCAGGATCTGCCCTTGACAAAGCCGAATTGGGTAGGATCTAGTGTCTGTAGGTCCCCAATGCCTTTGTTTATGAGTTCCATGATGATCCTCTCCATGGCCTTGCAGATAAGGCTAGTTAGGCTTATGGGGCAATAGTTACCAGGGTCCGTTGATGGACCACCTTTGTGGAGTGGGACCACTGTTGCTGTACGCCATTCTTTGGGTACATATCCTGTAGTGAGGCTGAGATTGTACAGCAGTTTTATGTGAGGGTTTAGTTCTTCTTGGAGTTCATGTAGGACGCAACCCGGGACACCGTCTGGTCCCATTGAAGCAGTGTTTTTTTGCTTTGGAGAGGCCGGCTTTTACCTGAGCATCTGAGATGTTAGGGAGGCTGCACTCTGCTGGGATAGATATTTGCTCTTTTGGGGGGGAAGGGGGGGAGAAGTTTGCACTGAACCTGTCTGCCAGGATGTTGGCAATGTCTGTGGGTTCAGTGTATTTTTTGTCATTTAGAATCAACTCTGAGCATATCTGGGAGTTGCATCCCAGGTTCCTAACATAGCTAAAGAAAGCCTTGTGATTGTCTTTAGTGTCCTGTGCAATTTTTCTCTCGAATCTGGCCTTGGAGGATTTTATGAGGGATCATAATTTTTTGCTAGTACTGATCAGAGATGCCTTCCCTTTTAGGGATTTTGCTCTATCATGTAATAGCTTCCTTCTTTTGTTGTACAACTTATTTATGGCTGGGGTCCACCAGACTGGATGCCTGCCTTTGGACGATTGGGTCTTGGTTTTGTTTGGGATAGCATGATCCATGCATTCCTGGAGGTGTCCATAGAATGCATTTATATAGGATTCTTTGGTTTGGGCCGTAGTTTCCACTGGCCCGGGGGCCTTGAAGGATTCCACCTTGGTTTTAAGAAGTGTGAAGTTCACTTTTGAGAAGTTTTTCACTGTGGTTTTCTGGGCTGGGGGTGGGGTTGGGTTTTGGATATCCAGTGAAATTAATTTATGGTCTGATCTTACCAATGAGGGGTATACTTCTGGTGTGGAGCATAGGGTCCCCATGTTGGTGATGATCAGGTCAAATATGTTTTCCGCTCTTGTGGGAGTTGTGACTAGTTGTTCCATGGCATTTGAGTTTATAAATTCCAGGAACCTTTGGGCTAGGGTGTTGGGGCTTGAGTAATGCTCCCAGTCTATGTTTGGGTAGTTGAAGTCACCCAATATAATGGTGTTTGGAGAGATCTTCAAGTTCTCCAATGTTTTTAGGAAAGCCGAGTGGGATTCCTGATTTTGAGATGGTGGTCTGTAGCATGTTATAAACTGAAAGGCAGTTTTACCCACTGTTAGTTGCACATGGATGGTTTCTGATGCTTTGTGCAATGCCACTAACCTGGAGGTGTGGGTATCCTTGATAAATATGGATACTCCCCCTCCTTTTGCGGTTCGGTCCGTGTTTTGGGGCCGAAAAGCATGATATGAGGTATAACCTGATAGTGCTGGGGTGCTCTCTGGAGCTTTGAACCAGGTTTCTGTCACTGCGCAGATATCAATGTTCTCCATACTGAGGAGAGCTTCGAGTGCGTGCATTTTGAGGTTTAGACTTCTGGAGTTTAGCAGCATTACCCTTAGTTTCTTGTTCTTTGTGTTTTCTATGGAGGTGGGTTTGTCTTTTGAGCCTTGCTTAAAAAAGGCACTATGGGGGTGGCAAGAGCCTTTGCCAGTATCCGTAAGCCCAGGGGTGACAGGTGCAAGCCGTCCCTAGCGAAGCAACGTGGCTTGTCGAGCATGTCATCCCAGGCTGACAGGCACTGGATCCCCTTTGAATGACACCAAAATTTTAGCCAATTGTTAAAATCGATCATTTTGTCTTTATACTGTGGCATCATTCTAGGTGAGGGTAAGATGCTGCTCAAGGTCAGGGTCATACTGGCCTGGGCTACATGATCAGAGAGCTCCTCTATGTCTCTTTTCATGTAGTCAAGGGAGGTACGTTTCAGGTCATTCACACCAGCATGTACTATGACAGTGTCATATTTGTACTTGCTTTGGAGTGACCTGAATGTTTGCGTTATGTGGCGGATCCTAGCACCTGACAGGCAGCTTACTGTGACCTTCTCCTTGTTCAGCCTGGTGAGTGGGACGTCAGTGTGTCTGACTATAGAATCACCTATTACAAGTGTATCAGGTGTGTTATTCAGCTTTAAGGGCTGTGACTGTTTGGCACACTGACTTTGTGAGCTATGGGTTGCACATGTTTTGCTGTGGGGTAGCGTTTGCTTGGATGTCTGCTTTGGAGGTCTCTGCTGCTTAGGTAGATTTTTATTTAGAGCCTCTGAGTATGTTTTTGTGTGTTTATGTGTTTGGTTTGCTGTTGTGGTAGGACTATGTGAGACTGGATTAGTGTTGTGAGGTTACCTTCTCCTCCTGACTGGTTACACCAGTTCTGAGGTGAGAGAGCTCAGCCTCCAGTTTGGCTATATGGATGCATCTCTCACATATGTTTGAATCTGTTTGGAGGAGGAGAGGGTTGTCCATGTACATGAGGCAGTTGTAACATTGCCTCAAGATTCCCAGATTCACCAGCTGGACTGGAGATGAAACCATTAACTGACCTTTGGACATGCTAGAGTAGTAAAGGAAACTCTTTTATCACTTAATTACAAAGGACCAATAGGGGACAAGGTAAGTGTGGAGAGTATATGAGGATGTAGTGCTTTTAGTTTATTAGTGCAAGTTGTAGGATTGCTTATTTGGGCAAGTGCAGGATCTTAGATTGAGAATAGGGTGTTTAATTTGAGAGATAGAGCAGTTCTAAGGGAAAAAGTGAAGAGCAGACTTTGTGGAGCCAGGAATAGTTTAAACCCGATTCTCGTAAAGGGGTGTGCCTCTTACTGACAGAGTAAATGTTTAAAGTACTGCTCTGTGACAAAAGTTTCTACATCATATGCATCACTAACTAAAGTGTCTATTACTAGCCTGTAGTCTAACCTGCAGGAGAGGACATGTTGTTCCATACCTCTCAAGTGTACCTCATTACAAGGAACATTCCTCATTTGAGGTCCTTAAACATTTATGTTTCTCAAAGTTCCACATTGAAAGTATCTGTCAACTATTCAGTGTTAGGTATTTTTAACTGATATCTATGATAAAGAGGGCAGAATCATATTAATTTATCAAAATAAGCTTTTATATGTAAAAATAGCACATGTTAACCATTGTATGAACTTCCTAGGTGAAGTTGTTAGTAAGTGCCCATTTGTCACACATTAAAAAAGGTAGTGTTCCTCATTTTGGAGATGGAGGGTTGAGAGCTATGGTTGCTGCAGGGGGGGCACGAAGGTATAAGTTTATTCATCCCAGTGAAAAGTTCCTAATCAAAGAGTAAAAAGGTCACCCAAAAAAAAAACATTCAATAAAACCTGCAAGAAAAACCCAGCAGAACTACAGTATTCATGGTATGATACCTTAAACTAGCCTGTATGAAGGCTCATGGTATATATGCAAAACATCCCTTAAGGGCATCAAGTGTTTATATTTTTACTTTTTAAGTCTTCATGGTTATATTCAGGAAAAACTCTCCAAATAAACCTTAGCCTGACTTACTCAATATGCATGTTTAATATTTTGGGGTGTTTGACCTTCCATTCAGCTGTTGGCAGGGTGAGGTAACAAGCCAAGATGAAAGCAGCATTGTAGTCTCCTGTGGTAGGGAGCTTGGTGTCTTGGTACATCATCATCATCATCATCATCATCCCTTTTTTCCCATTTACATGGGGTCGGGGTATCGTATTAACTGTCGCCATCTCTCTCGATTCAGTGCCACTCTCCTGCCTTCTTCAACACTCATGCCTGACTGTCGCAGATCTTCTTTCACAAAATCCATCCACCTCTTTGCTGGACACCCTCGCTTCCTCTTACCTTCTTCCTGTCTGTCACAAATCTCCCTCACCAGATTGTCTTCTGCTTTTCTACGCATGTGCCCATACCATCGTAATCTGTTTTCTTTGATCTTTTCTGCAATTGGAGCTACTTTGGCTTCTGCTCTTATGCCCTCATTTCTTCGCCTGTCCCGCAGTGTGCATCCTACCACCTTTCTCAGGCACTTCATTTCCATCACCTCTAGCTTCTTCAACTGTTCTGCCTTTACTGTCCAGGTTTCTGTACCATACAGTAGTACTGGTCGCACCACTGTCTTGTACACCTTACTTTTCAGCTTCTTTGGCATTCTTCTGTCATATACTACACCTGCTACTCTATGCCATTTGGCTGCAGCCCCTCTGATTCTAGCTTTGACCTCTTCATTCAGACTACTTTTCTCCTCAACCACCCCTCCCAGATACTTGAAGCTGTTTACCTGTTCCACTATCTTCCCATCTATCTCTATTCTCAGCTTCTTCTGATTTCCCCAATCTGCTGCCATTACCACTGTCTTATCTGTGCTTAGTTTCATCCCATGTGCCTTCAGATTTGCATTCCATTCTCCTGTCCTTTGCTGAAGTTCTAGATCAGAGTCTGCCTGTACTGCCACATCGTCTGCATACAGCAGCTTTGTTGCTCTGACCCCTCCAACCTGTTTGCTGATGTAGTCCATTACCAGTATGAACAGCAGTGGGCTCAGAGTTGAACCCTGGTGTACACCCACTCCCTCTGGGAACCCCTCAGTGAGGCCAAACAATTCCTTGAACTGCTGTACTTTCTCTCCAGTCAACTTTCAGGTCTTCAGCCTGGTCTCTGTTGACCTTAAAGCCTTCTCTGACCACTGCTTGCAGCTGATTGTGGCAACTACTGGTTTATGCTGTGAACCGACTGTTTCACTGGGGATGACTTTGCAACCATGGATTCTACCCCAGTGCCTTTTCCTTACTAGGAGGAAGTCTATCTGAGTTGCATGTTGGCTACTCTTGTATGTGATCTTGTGACTGTCTCTCTTTCTGAACCATGTGTTGGCTACTATCAAGCCATTTGCCAGACAGAAGTCTAGAATGGCTTCTCCTTCTTTATTCCTATTGCTCCACCCATGTGGACCCAGGCAGTCCTCATATCCTGTTCTGTCTGTCCCGATATGTGCATTTAAGTCACTCATTATCAACACCAATTCATGTTGTCTTGCTTTATCTAGTAGGTCCTGCAACTGCTGTCTGAATGCACTCTTTTCCTCACTATCACAACTCTGCTGTGGGGCATAGGCTGAGATTATGAATACTGTCCTATCATTACACTGGAGTCTGATTGCCATGAGTCTGTCATTAATTCTGATGATATCCCTCACTGACTTCTGAAGCCTCTGTCTCACCACAATTCCTACACCATTTCTAGCCTGTCCACCACCTGAGTAGTAGAGTCTGGATCCCAAGCCAAGTGGCTTTGTTGCACTGCCCTTCCATCTCATCTCTTGGATACATAGGATGTCCAGCCTCCTCCTTATCATCATGTCATCCACTTCTAAGCTGTGTCCTGTCAGTGAACCTACATTAAGTGTAGCAATTCTCAGTTCATGTTTGGCAGGTTGGTTGGTTTTATGTCCAGCTTTCACTCAACAGAGCTATCCCAGGTAACCCAGGCTGGGCAACTAGACACCGGCTAGCCAGTAGCCTATTGACCCAGGGCTGCTGGGCTTTTATGGTGGGCACACACTGGCCAATAGGGGCACATATACCCCTCCCACTGTTAGCATGGGTCCCTGGCGTGGGTCAGAGAGTAGGCCGGGTCCTCAACCCACTTATCACCGGTAACTACCCATGCCCATTTTTTGGCGACAGTCAATATGATCGAATCACATAGACCCATATTTTACACCGTCAAGTGGCTAGCCCTGCCACAGTGTGCAGTTTGTGATCCATGTTCTCCTATCTTGAGGATACTGTGCACCACAATAGATGTCCAAAGCAGTTGGTCTTTTTACAACTCTTCCCCCCATTGGGCACCATGTAGAGTCTGTATTGCTGCCCACAGCTCCATTCATTGGTGGTGTCTTGGTACATATGATAGTATTCTATGTCTTTATTTTATAGATAGTTCTTTTTTATGCCACTATATTTATTTTATATTTATTTATTTATTGACATTTGTTAACCGGGTTTGTCCAGCTGGGCTTGTGGCCCATTTTCAGTGGAGACCCGAGGAGAAAAGCTCCAGTAGTACATTTTAAACAAGTACAATTTTAAACAATATTGATATAATAGCAGTTATAGCAAAAAGATTCCCATATGTTGGGTTATATACATAAAGTTAAAGTTGCATTAAAAAGAAGCTAAGTAACAATTTTACATTGATATAGTTAAATAGGTCAACAATAAAATTTTTTGTTTGTATAAAATTTTGCAAATGCATAGTAGACACACTGGAGAGAGAGGTGTAATGAGGTACTAAGTATGGTCCTTTTGAGGGTACATAAAGGGAAGGAAGACTAGGTAGGGTCATGGCAAGGGCAGGTTCTGGAATTGAGAAAAGCTTTTAGTTCATTTTTAAAGTGTGAGGTGTGGGAGATTGAATGTAACTCAAGGGAAAGTTTGTTCCAAGCATGGGCAAGGGAGTGTTTGTAGAGTAGTTTGCCTACTGACCTTTTTGGGTGGTAGATATCAAGTAATTGTTGGTTAGAAGTACGGAGGGTCTGGGATGGGATGTAGATGGAGACTAAGGAAGATAGAGAAGGACAGAAGGAGGGTTTATAAAGAATAGAGTGTAGCATATGAAATTGATAAGATAGCAAAAATTGGGGAGGTTCAAGCCATTGAAGAGAGTTTAAAGAAATGCAGTGGTGTGAGTTGTATGGGGAGTTAGTAATGAATCTGGCTAATTTACGGTAAGTCTGTTGGAGTTCGTTTGGAATGGAGGCCTGGATATTGGTAAGAACCGGGGTGGCGTATAAAAGGGAGGGAAGGAGGAGTGCCTGGCCCAGGGTAAGTCTAGATTCAGGGGTTAGGAATTTTTTTGTTCCGATATAGCAGACCTAGTTTCTGGTTTGTTTTTTTTATATACATTGGAGTATGTGTAGACTGAACTTTAGTTCATCATCGATAATGACCCCTAGGAGTTTTGTGTGGGTGTTAGGTTGGATAGCTGTATTGTTAGAAGATGTAATAAAAAAAGAGGTTTTATGATGAAAAAGAGAATGGGGAAGGAAAAGTAGGAGTTTGGTCTTTTTGGGATTTAGGATCAATATGTTGTGAGAGAGCCATTGTTCAGTATATAATAGGGCCTGTTGGGTCAGGGAGTGTAGTTCAGGAATATTATTTGAGATGGATATAAGTGTGGAGTTGTCGGCATACTGAATAAGGGAGGATTCTTTGCATGAGGTGTAAAGATCACTGGTGAAGATGTTAAACAAAAGGGGTCCCAAGATGGAGCCTTGGGGAACACCAGTGGAGATGGGAAGGAAAGGTGAGGAGGATGAGAGCTATTTGACAGGTTGTTCCCTGCCAGATAGGTAACTATTAAAGCAGGCAAGTGCGGAGGGGGATAGGTGGAGATTTGCGAGTTTGGATAGTAGTAGAGGATGAGAGACAGTATTGACGGCTTTGGAGAGATCTAGGAAGAGACAAGAAATGAGTTTATTGTTGTCTAGGGCCTCTGCAATGATATGAATGAAGGAGAGGAGGGCAGTGGTTGTGCTGTGATGAGGATGAAATCCATGTTGGGTAGGGGTAAGTAAGTGGTATGTGAGGTGGTGATTGAGAAGCTGTGCGTGAATACATTTTTCTAATATCTTGGAGAGGGGGGACAGAATGGCAATGGGTCAGTAGTTTGAGGGGTCAGTGGAGTTTCCACCTTTATGAAGAGGGATAGTGAAGAAAGATTTCCAAAGGGTGGGGACAGTTGATTCCAGAATAGATCAGTTTTAGTCCAGGTTTTCCAAGCACGATCTCTTTGTTTCGTAAGGGACCTAGTCTCTTTGGAGAGCCAGGGAGCATGGTTTGATTTTACTCTGACCTTCCTAGAGGGAGCTAAGGAGTTTAGAGTATTCATGAAGATGCTATTGAAAGTGCTTACAGCATCATTTAGGGGGAGGTGTTTTAGGATGGACCAATCTATGTTGTGAAGAATGGAGTTAAATTTGGATGAATAGAATGTCGATAGTTTTCAGCAGTCTTTGATAAGGTGGGGTTTAGGAATATGGGAGTAGTGTCTTAAGATGGTGGTAGGGAGATGATCACTGAGGGAGTCAGGTAAGGTGCTGGGATTGTGGTACTGGTGGGGAGAATTGGTAAGGATCCAGTCCATAATGGAGCTGGAAGTGAAATTTTTATGGAAGCAAGTGGGAGATGTTATAAGTTGGTGGAAACCGTGTAGGTGGATACTGAGTTGGGGGGAGTCAGTTGTGAGTTTGGACCAATCAATGGTAACATCACCAAGGATAAGTGTCTCATATGGTATGTTGTGGGAGAACCAGGATAGGATGTTTTCACGAATGGGCAGATTGTTACCAGGGGGAAGGTAGATAGAGGCATTTGCAAGTTTTTTGTGGGGATTCAGATGGCAGTTAAGGATGATGATTTCAGCTGGGAGGAAGTCAGAAATTGGGGAAGGGTATGGTGAGAGGTTAAGGTTGTTTGAGTAGTGGATGGCCATGCCACCGCCTTTTTTTACAGGTCTATCAGATCAGAAGATATTATAACCTGGTGGGAGTATTTCACTATTTGAGATTTGTGGCTTGAGCCAGGTTTCAGATAGGGAGAGGATGTGAGGGGTATTGAGAGCTATCCATGAGTGCAGCTCAGTGACTTTATTTGCTAGACTCTGAATTTATTTATTTATTTTATTTATTTTACATTTGTTGACCGGGCTAGTCTGGCTGGATACATGTCCATTTTCAGCAGAGGCCCGAGAAGAAAAGCTCCACTATATACTAGTAAATCATAAAAGAACATGAAAACAGCACAGTAAGATAACAAATTATAGGCATGTAAAGAACTATTAACATAGTAACAGAACAGAAGCAAATTCAACAAAATCTAAACTACAGTGAGGATTCCTAATCCCATATTCTTTACAAGGCAAGAATATTAAAGTTGAAGAGAGAGCGAGAATAGTGACTCACCCAAGAGTCTATATAATATGTACAGTATTAACAATAATGATAAACATTTAGTACCAGGGCACTAGTTATAAAGAAACAGCACATCAGGGAGCAGGATAAGGTTTAAATAAATGGAGAGATGACTGGTTGCAGTAATATATCAAGTAGAATGAAAAAAGGGATGTTGTAGGAAAGTAAAATGAATATTTAATGAGTAAGTAGTTAAGTATTTGGATGGAGATGATTGTTGTGACTGAGGTTGGTGACTGTTAGAGGAGTAAGTTGAGGGCAGTGTAGAGGTAGTTTTGGGGAGAGAAGAGAGTCCAGGGTTGGGATGGATATCTCCAGAACAATGTAGGTTTTTAGTGAGGAGAGAGTGTATAGTAGATGCTAGATGGAGTTTGTATAGTTTAGACTTAGCATTGTGGGAAGGTTTAAAAACCTGTATTATGGATAGTTTATATAGACTTGAGGTAGAGGTAGTAAAGAGATTAGGGGAGATAGTAAAAGATGAAGTAGTTGGATATATGTTGTATGAGCAAGAAGTTGGTGAACATAGGAGTGGGTCAGAGAGATTGGAGTGGTAAGAGGTGGAGACAGAGAGAATAAGGAATAGTGTAGAAGAAATTAGAAAATAATACATGGAATAAAATATGGTCAAATAGAGTAGGTAAAGACAGTGGTATAGAGGAAGTAGTGTTGACAAGATTGACAGATTAGTAAGTTGGTTGTGGCAATAGGCAGGAAGTGGAATTGTAGTGGCTAGTGGGACAGGAAGGGGAGGGATAGTTAGGTATAAAGGTAATTGTAATGGGATGGGTGGGAATGGGGGTAAGGTAGGGGAGCAAAGTGAGCCCAAGGGTTGCGAGGGCGAACGGAGCGGGGCTAGCACCCTGGTCAAGATCAAGTCATAGAAACAATCAGAAAAAGATAGTGAAAAACTAGCTTGAGAGACAAGGATATAATGTTTGTAAAGGTATAGTCACCAGAAATAAAACAAAAAGAAAAAATATGAGCAGATGTAAGCTTACAAAAGAACACTGTCCTCAAGCTACACAAGTAGATTTACTTGAAGCAAACCCAGTGCTGTATGGTTAAAATAAGCTACAATAGAGAGGGGCTTTGGAGGGGGAGAGAGAGGTATTACTAGCGGCTAAAAGCAGGGCAAAAAAAAAAACATATGTAAGAGTCTGAAGACAGTAAAATAGGGCAGGAGCACTAGGAAAGGCAGTTATGAGTGAGGCTAGAAATGAACTCAGGGAGGGGCAAAGTACAGAACAGGAGAATATACACAGAAACAATATGAGGATAGTGGGTAACCAAAGAGAAAGGATAGGAGCTGCTGGTGTCTGCTTTTCATGGTGACTAGCAAAAAAACACTGTGAGTTATTGTGCTTATAAAGTCTAGCATTAATTAAAAGATTAGCTTATGTAGTAGTTATTTACTGGGAAACATACTTCAGTGTTATTATTTTTAAGCTTAAAATGGTGGCTTCCGCACCGATAGTTAGAGTTGCAGGGCATCTGTTAAGGTCCTCAAACCTGTGTTGCCTGTACTGTGGCCAGGAGTAAACCGCAGGGAAAAATCCACTAGGGCTATAAAACAGAGAGGAGGGAGATTAGTTATGAGCAAGTAATTCAGGAAAAGAGCGAGAGACAAAAATACCATAGGTAGAGAGAAAAAAAGTAATACAGGTAGGCAGAGGCAGTATACTTAGCATTAATTTCCATTGTATGAGTGTCTTACACACACAGCTAGCTAAGAACACAGCAGTGTTTACACCTATGCATAAAGTAATGCAGAACAGCAGTAGTTAACAACAGCACAGTGTAGACATACACAAGGCAATAATTCACAAAGCAGGAAAACAGAAATTCAGGATACTGAGGACAAGAACAATTGGTACACTTACAGGCAATAGTTCTTCCTTTTACTTTAGTACTAAACCAAGAACTTACAGTGAAAATACTACAGATACATCTAAATATGAAGTTAAGGTGCTGGTGCTCCTCGCAACAAGAAACTTGGTAAATATTCACATTTACAGTTTTCTTTCATTAAAAAAGCAAGAAATAAGATGAGTACAATTCAAACGCTAAGCTACCCGTGATCATAAGGTGCTGGAGCTCCTTGCGGCAGGGAAAATAGACTTTAAATATTCACAAAACTAGATATATACACACAAAGTTATATATATATATATATATATAGGGATAGATTGGATGTGTACCTTATGGTTACAGTTTTACTACTATGCCTATTATTTAAGTAGTCATGGAGAACATTAAAGACGTGCATTGCAAATTAGACTTGCTCTCAAGTGTTGGGGCTTGTCTCCAGCTTGCATTTAGGATAGGCAGGGGTTAAATTGTGGCAGAGCTGCTAGATTTTTCCTGTTACCTAATTCTAGCCTTGGGATCCTGTGCAATGTTTAGCATGGATGCCTGTTCAGGTAGATTAGAGTGACAGCGCTGTGGTACTCAGTGTAGCATTATATATATCAAAATAAATGAATGAATAAATAATAATGCAAAAAAGAGAGAGACAGAGAGAGAGAGAATAAGGAATTTGAATGCCTTGGAATGGGAGGGTAGTTTCAGCACAAAACCAGGAATAATCTGAGGACAGATTTTGAACATTATTAAGAATGGTTGGGCATTATGTAGTTAGGTTCATAGGTTCACAGGAATTTACTTGGCTAATGGCACTAGGGCCTTTACAAGCCTAGTCATATTACACATGCCTTCCCTAATTGACCTTGGTTAGATGGTCATTATTTGCAGAGAGATTCTATGATAAGTACCGACTGCCCCTGTCCATGAGGCACATAGGTGTGACCTCCAGGGTGAATTTATGGTGTCTCATCCAATTGTCTAGGTTGCACTTGAATAGGGTCATTGAGGAACTCTGCTTCATGTGAACTGGGAGTTTATTCCAGAGCAATGGCAATCTCTAGGAGATATATCTGTCTCTCCGGCATGTTCTGTTAATGTCACAGGCTAGGTTGAAATCCCTGGAGCGAGTGATTCTTGTCCAATTTGATTTGCAGAGATGCAGCGTTTCCATTAGGGCAGGGTCAGAAACTGCTTTGTAGGTCAGGCACAAGTCACCTCTCAGCAGCCTATAGGATACAGAGTACAATGACAGGGCTTTTAGTCTTTCCGTGTAGGTCATGTTTTGGAGGTCCTGAATATTCTTGGTGAGAAAACTGCGTGGTCTCAACAGCTGCTGCAGGTGTCCGGTAAGGTACATGCAAAAGGGAGTATTTTACTCTATTAGTGGTCTGATAAGGATCAAGTACAGAGAAGTTATAACATCTTCAGTCTTGGATGTGATGCCCTTACTTATGAGATGCTTGGTGGGGGGGGGGGGGTTAGAGCAGAGGCCACTGCATGATTGACTGGCAGGTTTGTCATCAACCATAGTAGTATGGCATATGTTTAGGGCACTGAGTTTCTTGTTTTGTATAATATATATATATATATATATATATATATATATAGATATATATGTATATATATATATATAAATATATGTATATATATATATATATACATATATCTATATATATATATATATATATATATATATATATGTATATATACATATAGATAGATAGATATAGATTATAGATTATATATAGATATAGATGATATAGATATAGTTATAGCTACAGCTACAGATACAGTTATAGATATATAATATATACTGAGAAAGAGACAGAGAGAAAGTTAATAACTGGAGTGACTGACAGAAGTGTTATTTGCTCAATTAGAAGCATCTTACTGTTAGTGCTGGAATATCAGAAGGCTGTGAGTTTTACTTCCATACATGCTAATAGTTTCAGTTTGTATGCTAGGGCTGGGCATAATGGTTAAAGTGTTTATCTCACAGACATAAGGTACAGGGTTAGTTTCTTATGTATGGAAGAATGGCTATGCTTAAAAAGGCCTGCCGGGGCCATTAGCCTAGTAATCACCTATGAACCCAGAGTGCTGCTCTGCCACATGTTTTGGAACTTGAAGAGGAGATAAGAATTAGTTTTGTTGGGGGTAGACCTAATGGAGTGGGATCTGTACAGAATTTCACTATGTCAGCAGTCACTTCCCTAGCTTTTAGTCTTTTAATTTGGAGGTGATCTCATTAGTCAATGAGGAGAGGCTGCAGAGTTGAGAATAGTGAATTTCAGGAGGTTACCTTGCAGAGAATTACAATGAAGTACTTTTTTTTGCACTAGCACTAGTTGTTGGGTCATATGAAATTTGTCTCCATTTAGTGCTTTCTTCCCTTTATTTGATTTTCCTGTCTGGTGATTTGTATGGATTGAGATTGATGTTGAGGGGAATCTGCCACATTGTGAGTAGCAATCTGAGGGATAGGCCGGTTATTTAAACGTGCAGTTCACAAAAAGGGGAAGGCTCAGTTTCAGTGTCTTAACTTATAACATGCCTTCTTTATTGCTGAAAGATCAGAAGTGTATGGGTACTATTTGCAACCCACCCGGGAGCTTAGATTACCAGAATGACTATTTTTTTTTTCTCATTTTGGTCTGTTTCACTTAGTATTGTGGTGTTGGCAAATTGGTGGAATGGATATCCTCTTTCTGTAAAGGAGAACCAAAAAGTAAAAAGGTCACACAGACCTTAGTAAATTAGTAAAAACTACAAGAGAAACCCGGCCAAGCTAGAGTTTTAACTGCGTGATAACTTAAACCTCCTGGAATAGAGGCCCATGGGATATATGCAAATGATTCCATATGTACATCAAGTATTTCAGCTATGCAGCTTCTGACTGTCCACCCTTTTTACTTTTTACATTTGCTTTTTAAGTCTTTATTTACAGATTTAGGCCAACAAAGCCAAACTCTTTTTGGAGAGCTTTTCCTGAATAGAACAATGTTGTAATTTTTACTTTCTGTAAAGGAGACGATAACTAAAAGAAAATAAGTGGAAGTGTTCAATCTGATCAATCCAGACTACAGGGGTGGAATCTCAGGGGTGAAGGACCTGGCAGAGGGGATAACCACTATGAACAAAAGGAGGTCAAGCAGGTTCAGGGCTAGTACTAGAGAAAATTGCGATTTTGGCTTAATTCATGTAAGGGTAGTTGTTTTCTAAAAGGATGCCTCACAATTCTTACCATTGTTATATTTTTTTAACCATAATGGAAGCAGTATGGTTATGGGGTAGTGACCATGGTTATGGTATGACCAGCATTTCCAAATGCTGAAAGCAGTGGGCAGGCCATTGAAAATGGGAGATGACACATGTAGATACATGGCTTAGCACTATAGATGATAAGGATGGGGCAAGACTAGACCTCCAATAAGCAACTATGGGGAATAGAATGGGATGGGATGTACTGGGCCTTTAATGTAGGTAGATGCACAGAAGAATTGTGCCTGTTTGTTTGTGGTGCAGAGATCTAAATGTATAAGTGAAATGATGGTCAAGGAAGGGGCACTTGGTCAGATGGTTTCAAGGCCCCAAGCTAATAGTAGGCTGGTTGAGGTAGCTGAAGGAGACATCATAGGAAGATGTAACTTGCAAGGTGCAAAGGATTTTTTGCACTGTTGAGAAATGATCATGAGACTGGCCATTCAGCTATTAGAGTTGATGGTTTGCAAGTCTTATTGCAGGACTACCCCAATGAGGATGTAGCTCGAGACTTGGAACAGGGATTTTTGGTAGTTATTTTCTGTTAAATTTCAGGTGGGGGGTATTACAGTAATGCTCGAAATGAAACCTATAAATGCTAGGGAGGGAGTAACTCATAGTTTACTTAACCAGAAAGTAAAGGAGATTAGAGATTTAGGCCAGGATGAAGTACAACGTTTTCCATTTTTTTTTTCAAATTACTCACATGGGTTTGAACCACAAGCCTTTCTTTAGCTATGCCAGAAACCTCACAGAAACCTCAAAGGCAGCAATATGCAGTATGCAGGAATGATTGTAAATGGAATCACCTACATGAAGCCTGAAAATATAACACATCTGCTGCCCAACAAATTCATCTCCAATTTACCCCCCACCCCCACCCCCAAGCCTCGACCCCCACCCCCAAGCCTCCACCCAGGAAATATCATCAAGCATTGTGGCTGTTATTCTAAGTGTCTTTGTTCTGGTTTAAGCAATTGGGTTCCAAACCACTTATTTTTCATTAGGAAGGTTTTTGGTCTACACTCCTGTGGGAGAATATGGTAGCCTTCACCCTTCTGAGCTGGGAATTACTGGTGAAGGATTATTGTGCCTGTTATTCTAAGTGTCTTTGTTCTGGTGTGTGGTATGCACTCCTGTGGTATTACTATCTAGACAGATCATTTTTTACTGCTAGAGCATCTAGTTTGATCATCAAGTGTCTTGTCTTATTGACTTGTCCAATATCCAAGTTTTCCTCTCTCCTCCCTAGTAGATCAGTGGCCATGGATATGCACTTTCTGACGATGGGTATTCTGAGGCACTGTAGCAATTGCCTTATGTACACTGACAACCCACTTATTCTTAATAAAACAGTGTATGGAAGAGGTGTAAATACACTTTAACACTGGAGGCAAAGGTCTCTCATACAACCAAAACTAATCCTATAGGGTTTGTCAGTGACACTTGCACCATGCCTAGTGTACAGGATAAAGACCCTACACATAAAATTATTTATGCTAAGTCACTTAGAGGTAACCTTCCTAAAACAATAAGACCCGCACAGTACAATCAAAGAAAGGGTCCTCAGCCATCACATAAACACTCTGTTAAAACATCACCCACAACTACACATAGTAACATTGCATCCAATGCCTCCACTGCTAAGCCCTTCAGGAAAACTGGCACACAGACAAATTTCCTGGTCATTGGTGATTCTATAGTGAGGTACACTGATGTCCCCCTCACCAGACTGAGTAAAGTAGAGAGTCACTGTTAGCTGCCTTTCCAGAGCTAGGATCTATCAATTCACACAGCACTCAGGTCATTGAACCACAGGTACCAGTATGACTCTGTCATAGTCCATGTGGGTGTTAATGTCCGGAGATGTACCTCCCTTATCTATATGAAGTGAGACAAAATCACGCTTGCTGATAATGTGTTTCAGGCAGAAATGAGCCTAGTACTGAGCAGCATATTACCTTTTCCAAGGATAATGCCACATTACCAACAGAAAATGATTGATTTTAACAACTGACTTAGCTTCTTGTATCAATCCAGGGGGTACAATATTTGACAGCCTGTGCGGACATTGTTGAGAGACCACACTGCTTTGCCAGAGATGGTCTGCACTTATCCCCTCTAGACTTTTGGATATTGGCAAAGACCTATTAAACCCCTAAAGTGCCTTTTTAGGCAAGGCCAAACTGATAAACCTACCAACTTAACTGAACCTATAAAGGAATATTTGAAGGTGGTACTGTTCAATGCTGGAAGTCTTAACAAGAAACTCCACTCCCTGTAAGTCTTTCTCTCCTTGGAGAGTGTAGACATCTGTGTAGGAATGGAGACATGGTGTAAAATCACTGGAGTACCCCAGCAATGCAGGGTTATAATGCTTTTCACACCTTTAGACCGCGTACTGCACAGCAGGGAACTAAAGGTGGAGGAGTGTCAGTCTATATTAAGATGAATCTAACATCCAGACTAGTGAAAGTGTATGACCCTGGAGCTCATACATGTATATCTCATTATAAACAGGGTGCTGTACCATATCCTTGCAACATATAGGTCTTCCTCCATGTCACAGGAAACCCATACTACTTATCTAAATGTAATAGAGTCTGTCACAGTTCTACCCAATACAATATCCATGGGGGATCTCAACTACCCCTCTATAGACTGGGAATCCTACATCACTTCTATTGCACAGGCCCAATGATTCCTAAACTTTGTTAATATCAACATCCTGGAACAGATGGTCCATTCTCCTACCAGAGATACAAACATCCTTGACATAGGTGGCCACTGTTCCTCACCCATGTAATATCTTTGCTCATCAAATCTGGCCATAAGACAGTATTACATGAAAAAAATAAATAAATCCAGGGATCCAGCAAAACCAAAAATGTTTAGGAACTATTTCAATGCTAACTTCTGCCTACTAGAGCAACACCTTGGGTAAATTCCAAGCACCTCCAAACCCAGTAAACACCATAGAATACCCCGCGCTATTTACAAAATCTCTGTACAGTCATATTGGTAGCTTTATACACTGAGCTGTGCCCATTTGTATTATGAAAGACAAAGTCAAAAGACAAGGCACCCTACTGGAATCAAAATGAGTTATACAACAAAAGAAAAAAAATCTTGGCCAAGGGTAGGAGGAACAAACTCATTCATATTAAAAGCCCCCAGACCAATCTAAACAAGCAGCTAAGAGGGTTAATTAATACTTCAATGGCTAAATTTGAAGAAAAAAATAGCTTCTCAGGCAAAAGACAACCACCAAACTTTCTGTAGCTATGCCAGTAACCTCAAAGGAAATGCACAACAATATGCAGAACTTCTGAACCAGAGGCCATTGCCAACCTTTTGGCTGACAGGTTCAGCTCAAATCACCCCCCCCTCCCTAACAGTCCAAAGGAAATATCACATAATGGGTCTATATCACATTATCGAAATTCCAAAATGTCGAACACCATAAGCTCAACCTTGGAATCTCGAAATGTGATATACTCGAACGCTCAGAACAGGGAATTTTTTTCAAGGGAAAAAATTAGCTCTTCTGGGAATACACACACACACACACAGCACAAGCACACAAAAATACATAATGCACACATACACACTTCCCAGAATCCTACACTAAACTGTACATACACTACTAGCTATCCACTTACCTTAACCTAAACCTAACCCTAATGTCCCTAACTAACGCACACTCACCTTACCCAATCCCTAACCCTAAGTTCCCTAACTAACGCACCTCACCTTACCCGCTCCCTAACCCTAAGGTCCCTAACTATCACACACTCACCTTACCTCTGTCCATTTGCACACTTACTTTAACCCAGTCCGTCACCTTCACACTACAGTTGAGGAAATAGCGAAGCCGCAGAAACGGTCCACTGAATACTTTCCCTAGGAAAATATTCAGTGTTTTGCAGCTTCGCTATTTCAAGCATTCGCTAAATAGGGGTCAATATTATAACATTCGAAGTTTTAAGACTTCGATGTTATAATACAGACCCCCATATAACACTATCCCCCAATCATTACAAGAAAACATGTCAATAATGCACTTTCCAAGGCCAAAAACACTGCATCAATGGGCACTGATAACATCCCAGGATGTTTAATAAATAACATGAAACATGACCTCTCTGGTTCACCTGAATCACATTTTAACTGGAGCCTTCAGTCAGGTTTTGTACCCAAGGAATGGAAGATAGCTACAGTCATTTCCCTGCACAAAGGAGGTCTAACCACTGATCCAGGTAACTACAGGCCCATAAGTCGGGTCTATATCACATTATCGAAATTCTAAAATGTTGAACACCATAAGCTCGACCTTGGAATCTCAAAATGTGACATACTCGAATGCTCAGAACAATGAATTTTTTCCAAAGGAAAAAAATTTCTGTTCCGAGAATACACACACACACACACAGCACAAGCACACCAAAATACATAATCCACACATACACACTTCACAGAACCCTACACTAAACCATACATACACTACTAGCTATCCACTTACCTTAACCCAACCCTAACCTTAAGGTCCCTAACTAATGCACAGTCACCTTACCCACTCCCTAACCATAAGGTCCCTAACTATCGCACACTCACCTTATGCACTCCCTAACCCTAAAGTCCCCATCACACACTCACCTTACCCGCTCCCTAACTCTAAGGTCCCTATCACACACTCACCTTACCTGCTCTCTAACCCTAAGGTCCCTATCGCACACTCACCTTCGTTCTCACACTTACCTTAACCCTTGTCCGTAACCTTCACTCCACAGTCGAGGAAATAGCGAAGCTGCAGAAATGGCCCACTGAATACTTTCCCTAAGAAAGTATTCGGTGTTCTGCAGCTTCGCTATTTCAAGCATTCACTGAATAGGGGTCAATATTATAACATTCGAAGTTTTAAGACTTCGATGTTATAATATAGACCCCATAAGTCTTACCATCTTCATATGTAAGGCCATGGAAAGAATCATCATGGACATGATAAATGTGGACATAGGTAATCTCAAAACACTGGAGCCATCACAGTTTGACTTTGTATGCCTATTAAATCTGGTGGATTTTTTTGAGAGGGTCACCAAAGCATTGGATAAAGGTAAGACTGTGCACACAGCTTACCTCAGCCTGGCCAAGGCTTTTGATACAACACCTCAGTCAGGCATTATAGACAAGCTCTTTAATTTCGGTATAAACCCTTTTCTCACCCTCTGGATATCAACTGACTCACTGATAGGACTCAGAAGGTCAAAATAGGTGAGGCCACATTCACCAAGAGGCCAGTAACTAGCAAAGTCCCCCACAGCTCACTATTGGACCCGTGCATTTTTAGCATATATTTCTCTGAAATGGAAGCAAATGCTGAAGGTTTATGGCTGACTAAGTTTGCAGACGATTACAGATACTAGCATTCTTCAAGAAAGTCTATCTCTGACTAATAAATAGTGCTAAAGCCATGGTCTTATACTCAATGCTAAGCAAAGCATAATTGTAGCCTTTGGGAAATCAACCATCCTGGCTAATTACCATCAGAGCCCACTCTGATGGAACTCCTGCATATCCACAAAACAAACAGCATGGAATTACCCATTCTAAAGACTTAAACCTTACCCGAGATATAAATAGGACCTGCTGAAGAGATAGGTATGTATCCCATAAACCACTCCATCTATGGAGCAGGCTCCCCATCAATGTGAAGCAGAGTTCCTCCCGAACCCAATTAAAGTGCAACTTGGACAATTGGATGGGAAACCAGAAATTCATCCCTGATTTGGCACCTATGTCTCTAATGGACACAGGTAACCTGTAAATGGTTCATCTCCTAGGCCATTGCTTACAATTATCAAGGGTATTAGAACTTGTCAGAGATTTAGGAGGCATGGCTAGACTTAAAAAGGATCTTGTGGTTGTTAGTCTAGTAAACACCTATGAACCTATGAATCTATGTTGATAATACACATCTAAGAGTTGATCCAGTGGTCAGGGATCTGTGATGCATGTAGACAGTAGCCTTACCTTCGACCACCATGTGGCCACAGTGGTGAGGAAGTCCTTCAATGTTGCACAATTTATAATTAAGGGCATGGCATCTAGGTCCAAAGAGTCATTATCCCTCTGTAGTCCGCCCATATCAGACCAATCATAGAGGAGAATGCTCCCTTTGGTAAATACCTGACCAGGCATATACAGCAACTGGACTGAACTCAAAGGTTCCTTACAAAAATAATGCAAGATGTAACAAACCTTCCTTATCCAGAGTGCCTTAAAGCCCTTTCCCTCTACTCAGTCTCCTTTAGATTGCTGAGGGGTGATCTATGCCTGGCTTACAAGGTATCCTCAAACCCCACACTTATGAATCTCCTACATATTCATAAGTCAAAAAGTAAAAGAAATGCAAGGTCTAGTGACCTAAATGTTGTCTGTGACTTTAACAGAACATGCTGGAAGGGTAGTTATGCATCCCACAGACTCCCCCTCCTATGGAACAGGCTTCCATCCATGTGGAGCTGAGTTCATCTATTACCCAGTTTAAGCACAACCCTGACAAGTGGATGGGGAATAGGAAATTTATACAGGGCCTGGCATCCATGTCCCTTATAGACAGAGGTAGCTTATAAATGCCTGATCCCCAGTGTCCTACTTGGATGCAGGACATCATTTTTTTGGGAAAACTTGGCTAGACTTAGAAAGGCCCCATGGATCATTAGCCTAGTAACAATATATGAATCTATTAATCTATGAATAGCCTCTCCCCCAACTATCACTAGGGGTAGGTCCTAAATGCACTTTCTAAGGCCAAAAACACTGCATCGATGGGCACTGATAACATCCCAGTATGTTTAATAAATAGCATGAAACATGACCTCTCTGGTCCACCTGAATCACGTTTTAACTGGAGCCTTCATTCAGGTTTCATACCCAAGGAATGGAAAGTAGCTACAGTCTTTTCCCTGCACAAAGGAGGTCCAACCACTGATCCAGGTAACTACAGGCCCATAAGTCTTACCATCCTCATATGTAAGGCCATGGAAAGAATAATCATGGACATGATAAATGTGGACATAGGTAATATGAAAACACTGGAGCCATTACAGTTTGACTTTGTTAAAGGAAGGTCATGCCTATTAAATCTGGTGGATTTTTTTTGAGAGGGTCACCAAAGCACTGGATAAAGGTAAGACTGTGCACACAGCTTACCTCAGCCTGGCCAAGCCTTCTGATGCAACACCCCAGTCAGGCATTATAGACAAGCTCATTAATTTAGGTATAAACCCTTTTCTCACCCTCTGGATAGCAACTGGCTCACTGATAGGACTCGGGAGGTCAAAATAGGTGAGGCCACCTTCACCAAGAGGCCAGTCACTAGCAAAGTTCCCCATGGCTCATTATTGGACCTGCTTATTTTTGGCATCTATTTCTCTGTAATGGAAGCAAATGCTGAAGGTTTATGGTGGACTAAGTTTGCAGATGATTGTAGACACTAGCATTCTTCAAGAAGGTCTATCTCTGACTAATAAATGATGCCAAAGCCATGGTCTTATACTCAATGCTAAGAAAAGCATAATTGTACCCTTTGGGAAATCAACCATCCTGGCTAATTACCATCAGATCCCACTCTGATGGACCTCCTACATATCCACAAAACAAACAGCACAGAATTACCCATTCTAAAGACTTAAACCTCACCTGTGATATAAATAGGACCTGCTGGAGAGATAGGTATGTATCCCATAGACTACTCCATCTATGGAACAGGCTCCCCATCCATGTGAAGCAGAGTTCCTACCTAAACAAATTAAAGTGCAACTTGGACAGTTGAATGGGAAACCAGAAATTCATCCCTGATTTAGCACCTATGTCTCTAATGGACACAGGTAACCTGTAAATGGTTCATCTCCCAGGCCCATGCTTACACTTATCAAGGGTATCAGAAATTGTCAGAGATTTAGAAGGCATGGCTGGGCTTAAAAAGGATCTTGTGGTTGTTAGTCTGGTAAACACCTATGAACCTATGAATCTATGTTGATAATACACAACTAAGAGTCGGCCCAGTGGTCAGGGATCTGTGATGCATGTAGACAGTAGCCTTACCTTCGACCACCATGTGGCCACAGTGGTGAGGAAGTCCTTTAATGTTGCACAATTTATAATTAAGGGCATGGCATCTAGATCCAAAGAGGTCATTATCCCCCTATACTCCGCCCTTATCAAACCAATCATAGAGTACAATGCTCCCTTTGGTAAGTACCTGACCAGGCATATACAGCAACTAGACCAAACTCAAAGGTTCCTTACAAAAGTAATGCAAGGTGCTACAAACCTTCCTTATGCAGAGTGCCTTAAAGCCCTTTCCCCTCTACTCAGTCTCCTATAGATTGCTGAGGGGTGATCTATGTCTGGCTTACAAGGTATCCTCAAAACCAACACTTATGAATCTCCTACATATTCATGTCAAAATATACCAGAAATGCAAGGTCTAGTGACCTAAATTTTGTCTGTGACTTAAGCATAACATGGAGGGATAGATATGTGTCCCACAGACTCCCCCTCCTATGGAACAGGCTTCCATCCATGTAGAGATTAGTTCATCTATTACCCAGTTTAAGCACAACCAAGACAAATGGATGGGAAATAGAAAATTTACACAGGGCCTGGCATCCATGTCCCTTACAGACAGAGGTAGCTTATAAATGCCTGGTCCACAGTGTCCTACTTGGATGCAGAACATCATTATTCTTTTTGGGAAAAATTGGCTAGACTTAGAAAGGCCCCTTGGATCATTAGCCTCATAACAGTCTATGAATCTATGAACAGCCCCCCCCCCCCCCAACTATCACTAGAGGCAGGTCCTAGATGCACTTTCTAAGGCCAAAAACACTACATCAATGGGCCCAGATATTATCCCTGGATGCCTTCTAAATAGCCTGAAACATGACCTATTGTACCACTGGAGTCACCATTTAAACATAGCCTGCAGGCAGGATTTGTGCCATGCAAATAGAAAACTACAACTGTCATCCCTTTGCACAAGAAAGGGCCATCAATGGTTCATGAGAATTGCAGACCCATAAGTCTAACTAGTCCTACATGCAAAGCCATGGAAAGAATTATCATGAAAATAATTAATAAGGAAATAGAAAACCTACAAACACAGGATCCAACCCAGTTTAGTTTCATCATGGGAATATCACACCTACTCAACTTGGCAGATTTCTTTGAGAAGGTCACCAAGACAATAGATGATAGCAAAATGATGCATACTGCCTACCTTGACCTGATTAAGAGATTTGATAAAATACCCCACTTGTGCATTGTAAGCAGTTTCACGGATATAGGGATAAATCCCTGTCTTATTCATGAGATATCCAGCTGGTTCTCAGATAGGACCCAGAAAAATTAGGATAGGGGAAGACACTCTCCACAAAGAGGCTGGTCAGTAGTGGTTTCCCTCTGGACTGTGTGCTGGTCCTCTCCTTTTTGGCATCTACTTCTTGAATGGCAAAGTCAATGGCAAAGTCCTCTGGTTGATCGTGTTTGCAAATGGTTACAAACCAGGAGCAGTCATACAATCTCCCAAGATGTTAACATCCTACTGGAAGGCATAACACAGACAAATAACTGATGCTAAGCCATGGCTTAAAATGCAATGCTAAAAATGTATAAGGGTACCCTTTGGGAAGTCAGTGATGCTACAAACTTACCTCATTAATAACACAAGCCTAAGAGTAGAACTGGAAGTCAGGGATTTGGGTACAAATGTAGATATTAATTTGGCTTTCGACCAGCATGTGTTTAAGGTGGTAAGGAAATCATTCTAATTTGCTCAACCTACAAACAACAGCATGACATCTAGGTCTAAGAAAACCATTGTTCCCCTGTATTTGGCACTCATCAGGCTTTACATTGAGTACAACACCCCCTTTGGTATGTACCTCACCAGGCACATGCAACAACTAGAATATCCACCATGGTTCCTCACAAAAATAATACAGGTCATAAATAGCATATCTTTTACAGATCACCTCAAAACTTTATATTTCTACTGTTTCTTGCAGACTGTTAAGAGGCAATCTATGCCTGGCATGCAAGAGATCCGTGGAAGCCACTATGCTGAATCTTTTGCTTATCCGCAAAATATATAGCATTAGAATTACTCAATCTAGGGATTTAAACTTTGCTTGTGACACAAAGAAGAAATAGTAAAGTGTCAAGTTTGTCTCAGGGAATTCCCCTTCTCTGGAATAGACTTTCTATCCATGCGAAGCAGAACTCTTCCCTAACTCCATTCAAGAGAAACATGGACCACTGGATGGGAAAAGGGAAATACACCCTGGTTCTAGCACCAATGTCTCTAATGGACAAAGGCAGCCCGTAAATCGTACCCAGGCTTTTACATATATATATATATATATATATATATATATATATATATATATATATATATATATATATAGATATATATATATATATATATATACATACATATATATATATATATGTATGTATAGAGAGAGAGAGAGAGACACACACCTTAAAATAAACTGGGGGTTACAATTGCGATGCTTGGCTAAGCTTATAAAGGCCCCAGTGATCATTAGCATAGTATAGACCTATGAATCTATGAACCTATGCCACAGTGGACAATGGGGCCAAGCTCATCAAGGAATTTAAATATTCCTTTTTAGTTAGGTTAGTTATGTTGGATACTGAGTCTGCATTTCATCTATTGCCTATCCAGGAGTTGGGCTGGTCATGTTTGCTGATGTGTTGCACAGTAGCATGTGTTACTTTTGATATGTTTAGCATGGTTCTGCTTTAGATGTGGCAACAAGAGGTCCTCTGGCATAGAGCTGTTCATTATTTCTATGATTTTTTGCTCATAATGGTGGGTCTCATTGCAGCAGGGGATGATATGTGTTGCTTTACTGAGTCACATCACAAGCTGTGGTGCCCTTAGCCTATAAGAAGTTGGAGGACCCAAATAAGGTTTTAAACATCTTAATGTTTGAGGTGGTTACAGAGCATAATTTGCTCCACCTTTCTTTAGAAAATCTGGGCATTTGTGACATTTCTAAGAAAAAGAAGGTTGCGGTCTAAGCAAGTATTGAAATCATTACAGCTGTTAAATTTTGTATATAGGATGGTTTGACTAGATAGAACTTTTAACAGGTTTTTGCTAATTTGGTGAGGGGAGAAAGAAGCAAATATCATGGAGTAAAAGCTGCCAGGGTCTTTCTATTTGGGCTGTCTTTTTGGAAGGTTCAATGGAATTTCCTTTGGCAACATGAGAAGGCCTTATCTGACAATCTGACAATTTACAGCTTTATATTAATGCAGTTGAGGGGTTAGGCATTGTAGCATATCATAAGGGGAGTTAGTTTGCTGTAAAGTAGCCAACTGAGTGGCCAAGAGACTGGAAGAAAAATGTTACATTTTTGGAACTGATGTCCGTATGAGTGACATCTTTAATGTGTCAGGAAGTGGTAAAAAATAGAAATGTGTTCTTACATTCTAATAATGATGCTGTGACATGTATTATGAAAGAATGCTGCGAGTTCTAATTTTCCAGGTCATTTTGAAGAAGTTAATATTGTAGAGGTTGATGATTGACTTTACCTTTTCTGCTAAGCGTGCTCCAGTTAGGCTGAATGTAGTAGTTGACACTTTGCCCTGCTTTCAGTTTTCAAGTTTTGTTTCTTGTTTAGCAGTAACTGTGCCAAACCATTTATGGGACACTGGCATGCTGTAGCAGGTTGATTGATGCAGCAATCTTGATCAGGACTGACAATGAGAGCATTTAGCTCTGCAGTTGCTTTTTTCATGTATTTTGTGGAACAGCTGCCAGTGCAAGACAAGAGGCTGTTCAATTAGGTTGCTTGCTAAGTAGTTGGTGCACAGATGAGAATTAGTTAAAACAGCGAGGGCAGTGACAATCTATGATCAGTGTGGCAACTATATATATGTGGCTAAGAGGTTTTACCAAGCATTGGAGATTTTGGGAATGTTGAATGGTTGGGAAAGAGTGAAGGAATTGTGCTATGACAAAGATATCAATTAGGCCAGCAACTGCTGCAGCTATTGTTGAGGGCATTGTTGAATGGTTTCCAGGGGTTGTTTATGAGTTATAGTGTATATGTTTTATAACAACATTGTTTGTTTTCATGTATGATGAAGTAAGTGCGTTGTTAGGTAATTTATGTTGGAATGGTTTGTGCATTACAGATTCATCATTTTTAATTTGATTATGGAACTCTAGAGAGGATCAAGTAGGAAGAGCTCAGCGGGGTGTTTTCAGGAGTAATTTTGAGGTGCTGGTGTGTCCAGTTTCATGTGCAGCTCAGTAGAAGATTGCATTTCATGAGAATGGGAGTGGTTTGGTTTTCCAAGGCTTTGATGGCATACCAGTTTCAGTGAGGCAATTTATTATAGTCTTGAGGATGGCACTGGAAAGTCAACATATTTTGTCCAACAGCCCTTTGTTTCATTCATTTCATGTATGTAAGGCCTCTGACATAACTACAGAGGTCAGATGCATTGAGCTGATAAAGAGGGAGAGAAGGTGGTCTTCAAATGCATTTTTATTTTATATTAGATAGCAATAAGGAGAAGGAGGAGGCTGTGGTGTTTGTAGTCATTATTTTTGTATTAGTTTTTCATGGTGGACTATCCTTATATTGGGCCTTTTGTTTGTGTACTGGGACGCAAAATGAGCAGGTAATGCCTGGTAGTGTATCTTTGGGACTCAGTCCTGTAACATGGGACTTGATGTGGCATGCTTTAAGAGGAATGTGCTGTAACCAGTTGTTCCTCAGGTTGGATGGACTGCCAACTGTATTAGTCACTCCTAGGATTAGTGTAATTCATTTGGGTGGAATGATTTAGAGAGAGTTTCTAAAAGAAAGTTATAAGCACAGATAGTGAGGAAATTGGTTTTGTTGAAGCAATGATTTCTTGATGTTACTGGTTTGATTTGATATTATTCTTAGACTAGTGTGGGATAAACTTTTAGTTTTAAAGGGGTTGAAATCGTTAGTCGCTCTGTAAATCTCAGAACATCGAAAGCAGCTATTTCGTTAGAATTTGCTGTGTTGAAGCACTGGGATGTTACCAATAGGGATCTAGTTTGGAAGAGGCCAGATGGTATTCAGGTAAGCAATACTGGGATAGATTTGTTTAATGTACATATTTTTCTGTTACTGAAAATGTTAGTGGGGGGAGCTGAGCTTGTTTTGGATCTGTGGTACGTGACAGGGAGGGGAGTGAAATATCAGTGGCACATGAAGGGGGGAGATTAGTGGTACTTGACAGGAAGGGGAGTGGAAGTGGCCAGTGGTACATGAAAGGGAAGGGAGAGAAAGTGGCCAGTGGCATACTGTGTTTTCTATTAGGGAGGATTCATGAGGGATTCTGCCTTGTCAGTGGCACCCTGGAGCTTAATTTTAATCAGTGAAATTGGATTTCAGTAAACAACATTCCCCTGTCCATGCAAATTATTAGATGGTATAATCACTGTGGCCTGCTTAACTCGTTTAATCCTGAACAGCAGGAAGCTAATTAGCATGTTTGATTCCTGAGATCTTCTAATCCAAGAAACCACTTACTTCCTAAGAGCTTTTCTGAAAATCATCTACTGAAAACACACTTCATTAGATTTATATCTTATAAATGATGTGAGTTAAAAAAATTAAAATAATATATTTCTTTTTTAAACAATGGGCTATACACTGGTGTTATTATCAAAGGTCTAGCTGCAGATGCTGATTTTATATCGAAGATTTATAAAAGAAAATTTGTATTTTATTTGCCAAAAATACTAGTGTTATAGTCAAACAAATGGCTATATTATTTTTAAGTGTGTAAGACAGAGCCAAGAAATCAGTGACAAAATTGTTTACCTGCTGAAGTGTATTCCAATGATGTATGACAAGAGAGGGATAGCATACTGCTGTTTTTGATACTGACGGATCTGTGCAAAGTATGCATATAATAATTTCACAATACTTCAAAACCAACAAAGCTAGTTGTGTTAGATGGCAATTATCAGTGGCAACATTTTGTGCCTTATTGTTTTGTTGAAAATGGCACTGTTTGTTCACCTGTATGTCACACGTCTTTCATGAAATTAATGTGCTTATGAAAATACAGCAAAGTGTTATAACTCCTTTACCAAATGAATATTTATATTTCAGAATGTCTTCACATACTCTGCCATGTTTTAATGCCATTTCTTACTAACACTCATTGCTTGAATACACCACCACCACCATGATAGTTTTACACTCTAGTTTTCCATTATCGATATAAACATGGAAATGTCATATTTTTCACAACTTTTTTCAAACACTTAATAACGCCAGCTCTGCACAACCCATGCTATTTCACTGTTATACTTAGCAAATCAAATCATCTTGTAGGTGTCACCTTGCTGTCTTAGTTTTAAGGATGTATCTTTCTTGACAAGGAGTTCAGAAAGTCAACTTTGAAAACAGTAACAAGTCTACTCATTTCAGGAATACATGGAAGTCTCCTGGAAAGATTAGTATACTCTTACAGGATATACATGAACTCTATTTTTTGACCACCGTAGGTCATAGGAGCCACAAAGACTTTATCGCAACCAGAGTATGCACTGCTCTGATAATGACACAGTGATGATAAGCCTTTGAACAGCACTGAATATTGGATATAAATGTCAGAAAATCAGACATAATTTGCTGTGGGCTGGAAGACCTCCTGTAAAATGCATTTTAGAAAAGTTTGCAGCAAATGGGGGCAAAGCCTCCTACATCTGAGTATATGACAGCACATACCCAAAGCACACATAGAAGCAGTGAATGCAATGGTTTTCTTTTTCAGTATAGTAGTAGTTTGTCTGGGTTGCACAATTTTGTTGATGGCATTCCAAAATATTTGTGGATTTTTTTTATGTTTAGATTGTATTTCAGTATAGTATTTTTTGTCAAGTCTGGTGTGCTTTTTAGCTTTGTTTCTTAGTTCATGGTATTTTTGTTGATTTGTAGCTGTTTTATTGTGGACCCAAGTTTCCCAGGCTTTGTCTCTTTCTTTTAGTAGTGCCTAGTTTCTCTGGTAAGCCAAGGTGCGTAATTGGTCTTAGTTCTTACTGTTCTAGTGGGCCTCCTGTTAGTTAGGATATTTAAGAAGGTAGTGTTGAAATAATTAATGGCAGTGTCTAGGGGAGGTATTTTAGTGGGCTCCAATTGCAGAGTTTAAGGGTGCTGACAAAGTCTTGGGATTTGAAGTTTTTTGAATACCAAATTTGCCGGTAAGAGGATGTTTTGCGTGGGTTTACATGACGTTGGAGGACAAATGTTGGGAGGTGGTCACTAAGAGACTTTGGGAGAATGCCAGAGAAATATGATAGTAGTGGTTGGTTTATAAGTATTCAGTCTAAGATGGATTGCTTTTTCTGTGGCTTTGTCTATCCTAGTTGCATTTTGGATTAGTTGGGTGAAACCATGGAGATTGATGTGGTCTGTAGGGTGTGGTGAGTTAAAGGTGGACCAGTTGGTATTGAAGTCACCTAGTATGACAGTCTCCTGTAAGAAATGACAGTATTTGCTGTCCATTGTAGAATGGATTCTAATGTGTCAGTGTTGTTACCAGGGGGAACGTAAGAAGTGATTTTTAGTCTGGTGAGTAGTACTTCTGCATTATTGAATTTTGGGGGGCGGTGGTCCATTAATTCAAGTGTGAGGTTTTATTTGGATAGTAGTGCAACACCTCCACCTCTTTTGGATGTTCTATCCTCCTATATATGCTGTATCCAGGAAGAAGTATTTAATTGTCAGTGATGTCTGGTTTAAGCCAAGTCTCAGTGATGACTACTATATCTGGGGAGCATAATGCAAGGGAGACATGGAGTTCTTAAGTTTTGTTTAGAATGCTGCTAATATTAAGATTTAATATCAACAAATCAGTAGCTGTTCTGGGGAGGTTTAGTATAATTTGTTGTTGGTAACTGGATGTGGCAAGTGAGTTACTTACAGGGCCAGGGTTAGGGTGTACATCTCCACTTAGGATCAGTTTGTTTACTATGAGGGGTAGAGCTTTAGGTATTTAGAGATATATTTGTAAAACTGCTGATATTAATTTTCAGTGAGGCTAAGTGCCCCATTGTATTCAGATCACCAGGGGTTATTCTATGCAAAAGAATTTTGACTTGCAGGATGGATATCATTTAATGCTTTCTGGGTCAAACACAGATCTCCTGTGAGAAGACAATAAGATTTAGAGAAGACAGATATCTGCAGAGGATTAACTCATTACATCTGAGTGACGCCTCCAGGTGCATCTGCAGTTAACTCCTACTGATGCCTACAGGCATCAAATATTGTTTGTTCATATTTGCATCAATAATTCCAAAACCATGTACAAGGCTTTAAAATATTTCATCTTAAAGCTTACACAATGTCAAACTCAATTGTATTAATATTTGACCTCTGTCTAGTGCAAGTAAAGATATATTAACTGTTGTTTTTTATGATATTAATTAATATAGATATAATTTTCATGTTTTTATAAATATCTCAGTCATGTAACACAGAAGCACACATAGAGGCAGTGAATGCACTGGTTTTCTTTTTCAATAGACAGCACAATGTATTTTGAATACATAACACGATTTTCAGATAATAATGCTTTTTAAGAAGTGAAGATCACCGACATGTTTGGTTCTTAATTTTTCTCATTCTTTTTTCTCAGTTGCCTGCTAGCCATCTGCTCTTTCCATGACCTAACTGACCAATTGTTTGCCTTTATGGATGGAATACAGTCATGTGAAGCTATCATACAAGGAGCCATCATTTCCTTTCCCATGTTCCCTTCCACAATGCCAGCTCCATGGACAAATGCTCGCATCTGCACTAGTTTATGGCTGCAGTACATCACATACAGCTTGGAGGAGCCACACATCTAGGCCTTGTACTTTCACTATCATAATACCTAATGTTCTCTCCTCGCTAATGTAAGTATCTCATTTCTGCATTCACCATTTATTCCTCTAGTGCCCTGGCGACTACTCCATCATACGTCATCTGATTGACAGGGCTTCATACTTCTGTGTCATAGAGCTGGCTGTTTTCCCTCTTCATCACAGAGCTGGGTATTTATTTCTTAGCATTAGCCAAAACTGAAACATTTAATTTCTAAGTTTATATAGCAGACCTGTGTTCCCGTCTTTTCACACATGGCATAAGAAGACTAGAAACATCAAATGGAATTTACCTAATGTAAAACTTGAACAGTAATTCATAGGCAATGTTTCCATAGTTACTCAACATACATGATACTTAAATATCATCTTTGTGCAGTTTAATATTCAGAACCCTAAACGCATGCCATGCCACATATCTCATCTGTGACGTAAATGAGAAAGGGAGAGCTACAGTTTCATACTCTGTTTACGAACACAGTACATAATGTAATAGTTCCACTAGTGCATCAGATATTTTATCTAGTACAATCAGGTTCAGTCAGTTTAACTTACAAACTTGAGAACACTCCCTCATTATTCACAAAGTTGATACCATTAACAACATAAATGGCCCTCCTGGCAGGCTACCAACATTTTCTTATTGCTGCTTTTATACAATTTGTTAAAGGAAATAAATAAAAAGAATTGTTTCAGGTATCGGTATAATCTAGATTTTCCAGAAGATTAGCATTGCACTGTTTGCTTCCATCTGTTTCTTGCAACACTAACTCAGGTAATGGCTGTAAACAGTATTTCTGCCAATATAGCAAACCAACCAAGAAATAGATAAATATTGACAGAATTAGAATCCATTATAGTACTTTATGCATTTTCACAGATATTTCCATGGGGATATAGCTCTTTATTACTGTATATGCAAGTCATTTTAGTGTACTGGCCTGCAGCAATACATGTACATAGAAGAGTATATCAGACATTTTCGATATATTCCACATCTAGTAACATTAAACTATGGGAAACAATAAACTCTTGTGGTGAAATGCTTCTTATTTGGATCACTACATGAGCATCCAACAAGGCTATTTCATTAAGGCGGACTGGTCATTCTAAATGTAGTGTTTCATTATAGTCACTGAAAAACACTGAATCTAAACAAAACTCATCTTTAACTAGCAAGAAGAATTGTAAATAATGCCACAGATGCCACATTCCTTGCAGACATGAATTCCTGGTAATAAATTACATTTGTAAATAGAGTGCTGTCATATTCAGTAGTTCTGTAATATAATAAGAGTTACTCTAACTCTGAATAAGCCAATCAAATTAGGAATAAACTCATAATCAGAAATCAGTAAAATTTACTGGATTTTTGTGAAAAATATGTTCCCTTCCCTTTCACCTTCACTTTACCTTGAGCTTTGCCTTATTTACTGATGTCTAAAAAGACTTGAAACTGTCTCTTTCTTTATATGAGTGCACTGTTTATCTCTCATACTTGTCTGATGTAAGTCTAAATGACTAATATATACTGCTAAGCAGATAAGCAATACTTGGTGGCATAAATTAGCATGTCATATCCAGTCTTGTAGTGAGTGAATGAATACATATTTATACTCTAATAGTGTATGTCAATGAAATAGTTCATTTTCAGCTTGTATTTTTTTACCTTACTCGACACTGATTTTATTTGTGCATGTATAGTACCTCTTTGTTAATGAATGGGATGTGCCCTTTAAGAACCATAACTCAATAAATAAATGCTGATTCTTGGAAGGTAGACAGCAAAGTGATTCTAAGAAACTGCAAGTATGTTAGGCTGAGCTAGGTCCAAGGCTGGAAGATGTAAGCACTTCCCAATGTTAAGTAAAAATGTCTGAGTGATCAAGAAAAACAGTGAGGTTCTAGTGTAAACGGTTTTGTAGTATTTGCATGAAGGGATGTGATTTGCCACTTACACATAATATGAATTTATTTTGGAGTACTGTAAACATATTTTAGCAAAGGGTACCAGCAAATATGCATTAAACACCAAAACAAAACTGAAATATTTGACTTTGTGATGCACCTCATCTGTAGTGACGATCAAGCAGTGTTCTCAGGAGAGATAGAAGTTTGAAAGCTAAGTGACTATTTATATGCAATAAGTTGTGCATGTCACCCAAGGAGCAATAAAGCCCGGTGGATTTTAAGTCATGTAGCATTTACAATAAGTGCCTGTTGCATGGGGTGAGCTCCTCTCGGAAAACAGGCCACGCTGCAGAGTTTATCAGTGTAGTTGTAAAATGGAGGCTAGTAACAAAAATAATTTGAACAAACTCATGTTAGACACAATAACAACACCAAAGTTTGCCAAGTGATCATTTTTTTAGTAATTTGCCAGGCTAATAATAACTTTTTTCATAGTATAATAAATTGAACTGAAGCATAAATAAAATTATCCAAATACCAACAACATAAAAATGATCATTTAAACAATAACATTACACCAAGGGGATGGTAGCATACCCATACCTCTCAACTTTCCAAGAAGCATCTCTGTCTGCTCACTGAAATATAACCCTTCACGCTAGAGAGCAACCTAAGCACTGCTCAATCACACCACTGATAAACATATCAATACCATTTCAAAAAGGAGAGAACCACTTGAACAAAATGCCCACTACATTGTACCAGCAACCTGCCCCCTACTTTTCCCACATAACCTTTTCACTATTCAGCTCCATATAATGCTTCACAATTAGTCCCTATTTGCCAAATCCCACATTTCAGTCATTCACGTACCTAAGAAATAAAGTACTCTGGCTACACTATAAATGATAAACTACCTTGCTGCTTTAACAGCTGAGAACTTAACTGCTCCCAATCAAATAAATCTGGGAGAAGTCACAGACCAAAAACTGACAGACTATAGAAATCTGTGCTGCAAACATAACAGATTTGTAATGATCCGTGAAAGCAGCTTACGCTTAGGAACTCTAACCAAATGTTTACCTCCAAGATGGGCAATAATAACCTTGACAGCATCAATTGATATACAAAGCAAATTTGGAAGCATGTTGATCTATCAACAGTGAATCTACCAAATGCTGGTAGAGAGAAAAAAACTGCCAAAATAACTTTTAGCAAACCTAGAAGGATTTTTTGCAGAGGCAAGCCTTCCTGCACTCTAACCCCCATACACACACACACACACACACACACACACACACACACACACACACACACACACACAATGTAGACCAACTTCATGGCCACACAACAGAGGAGAATCGGTTTAGGCCACTTTGGAAAAAAATGTTTTGCTATAATTTCTTCAGTATATTGGCATTCACAAGAATTGCTACTGATAAACTGACAGGGTCTCAGATTATCCATCACAGGTAAAAGCTAATGCCACTTCAGGCTTCCCCTTCCTTCCCAGACATCCCAGTTATATGACTTAAGGGCGCAAGCAGCTTCCTCTTAGACTACTGATGCTCTCCTTGATGTCCAAACTACATAAGAATGGGCAATAATCAAAATCTTTCTGCACTTTCTGCACCCTAAAAAACAAACACAAATAACCACTCAATTCAATCAAAAACATACACAATCTTTACAGTTGCCATGGCACCCTGCCTTACCTTAACTACCTTATAAAACTAGTAAAGGCTTTAGACAACCACCTAGCTTTCTCTTAAATGACCTGAGTAGACTTGCCCTTAGCTTCCAAATCTGACACCCTAACAATCCTAAATGAATGTGAGGAATACCTACCCTGTACATCTCCTTTACACTGCAATGTCTTGCGCAAAATTCAATCAACTGCCTAGAATACATTGGTCTATTGTCCAAAAATCTTGATCCATCTTGAATTTTGCCAACCAGATTAATATTGTTCCCTTTGTAAAGCACATCTCAGACCACATCAGTGAGGCCAACATCTGATTCTCACTAATACTGAATACCCCTTCAAAGATAAAACAGCCAAAGTTGCACATAAAAACATACATCCCAAAACAAGATGACACCAAATGTAAAACTACCAAAGAAACACTGAGCAAGTGCCTACCAATTGGTAGCCTACCATCAACCTCTGCACCCCAAATACTCTCACGTCCATTCAGCATTCGCTCTACTACCCACTGCTTCATAAGAACTTATTCCAGTCCATTAAATCCTCTTTTCCACCTTTAGACACCCTGACCTTATAGTGTTTTCCACCTCCCCTAATCAAATTTGTTAATGGCCTACTAAAAGACCTCCCTGGGCCAACTGTTTGACAAACAACCCAAACAAGTCCATCACCTATGTAACCCTAGCTTTGTCTTTAGCTAACATGATTCCACTATCAGATCTCAAGTTACACCAGTAAATGAAACAACCCTTCAGATGTATTGATAGCCAAATCTAAAAACATCAGCAACCCAACTAGATATTCTTGGTTAGCATTTAATAAAGGCACTCCCAGTTTACCGCACCACTCCAGTAAAGTTTGCACTCCTTTTCGAACTCCCTCCTGACCTTCACCAATGAACAATAACTCACGTAGGTAGTGCACTACCTTTCATCAATGTCCAGCTGTTCTGACATCCACTGCAATGTTGAGTACTTCTCAAACATTGCACAGGCTACCAAACAACTCATAGGCATGACTTTATCAAAATAAATGTTACTTCTCAAGGACATCCTAAATATGTACAAGACTGTCTTCCTTAATAGACAGAAAGCAAAAAGCAGACTCACTGTCAAGACTAACTAACCAGTGATCAGATACTCAAGTATAAATCCTATCCACCAATATTAAGCTAGAAACCCATATACTTGGAGATGTAAATATCGATTGGAACAAAATCAATAGCCCTAATCCCATCATATCTATCAATCTATGTAGTTACTCCCAATTAACTAACTCCATCACCATACCTAACAAAACAAATCCCCCTGGGACCATACTAGACTGGATCCTTGTATCCCATCCTAATAAAGTCATAAAATCTGGCATAATACTTGACCCATTATGAGACCACTTCCCAGTCTTCACCCATATAGCTACTCTCTCCTCTCCTCTCCTCTCCTCACCAACACCACTATATTCAAACACGTAATCTCTCAAACTTTAACCCCATTACTTTCTCCGACTCCCTAAAGCAATTTAACTGGAGCCCCCTAAAAACACTTCCACTTGACAAAGCCGTAGAATTTTTCAACTCAACCTTCATAAATGTCCTAAACTGCCTAGCACCAATAAGAACAAAAAGAGTAAAAACAAAGACCACCCTTTGGCTAACTAAGGACACCAAAAAATGTATGCTACAAAGAGATAAAACCTGGAAAGCCTATCTAAATAACAAACAGCCTGAAACTTTACTTAAATACAAACAACTGTGCAACCTTACTAAAAACAAGTCATTAGAGATAAAAAGTCTTACTATATCAAACTGCAGTTTAACCATTCTAACAATCCCAAACAGTTCTGGAGTTCCATTAATTCCCTTCTCAACCCAGGTACCAAAAGCAACCCCTGCCCTGACAACTGCAAATCTGAGCCTGAAATAGCCTCCCTATTCAACTCCTTCTTCACAAACTCTATATCAGAACTGACCAAGACCTTCCCAAACAATAACCCATCCCCTCAATCTATCCAACCATCCTCACCCCCTACTATTTCTCCTCCTACATTTGAGCTCAAACCCATCTCAACTTCCCATATAAAGAAATTGCTCTCTAGACTAAAACCATGCTCCAATGCCCCTGACAACATCCCATCCCCCTTCCTAAAAAGAGCTGCTGATGGCATCGCTCTCCCCATTAGCATCTTGATCAATAGGTCTATGCTGGAATCCTATGTGCCCAAATTATGGTGTGCCACCTTTATTCTACCTCTCCATAAAGATGGCAAAAACAATAACATCTCAAACTTCTGCCCCATAGCTATCCTCTCCCCTATCTCTAAACTCCTAGAAAAATGCATCCACCTTCAGCTTATGCCATTCCTAGCCAATAATCAAATAATCACTCCGACCCAACACGGCTTCTGACCTGGCCATAGTACCATCACTGCTCTTCTCTCCTTCTTTCCACAGTAAATCTTGCCTGCGACTCTGCAAAAAATAGTATCTACAGTGCTACTGGATCTTTCCAAAGCATTCAAAACCATCTCCCATACCCACCTCCTAAACTATCTTTCTAATTTTAATCTCTCCCACAATACCTTATCTTGGTTCTCCAGCTACCTTTCTGACAGGTCTCAAACTGTAAAATGGGGTAAAAGCACCTCTACCTTCCTTCCTACCCCCACTGGGGTACCTCAAGGATCCATAGTAGGTTCAATGCTATTCAACATCTTTATTAATGACTTTCACAAATCCTTACCCAACACCAAAATTGTGCAATACGCAGATGATTCTACTTTAATCTGCTGCACCTCTAACCTTCCAGAGCTCCAAACAGTGACACAATCAGCCTTCTCCACCACTGAAACTTGGATGCTCCAAAATCATCTCTCTCTAAATGCCAACAAATCCAAAATACTTCTGTTCTCCCCCTCTAAAGCATCCTCTATTGATAAAAACGCATTCCAAATCATTAGCCAAAACAACTCCACCATAGAGGTTGTTCCCTTTGCCAAACTTCTAGGAGTTACCATCGATGAACACCTAAAATTTGATACTCACATCCAGCAAAACATAAAGAAAACCCATATAAAACTTGGCTTGTTATACAGAAACATCCACTTCCTCACACCTTCCACCAGACTAACTCTAGCCAATGCCTATCTACTCCCCTCACTGCTGTATGGGGCTCTTCTTCTAACAAATTTGTCTGCCTCCCTTTCCTCCAAACTGGAACTCTGTTACAATAAAATTTCTAAATTTGCAACCAAAGCCAAATTCTCCTCCCACCATTGTATCTCCCTACATTTGTTAAACTGGCTTGAACTCTCCAACCACCTAGACTATCTTCAAATCACCACAGCCCACAGACTAATATTTCATCCTTCTAAGTGCCCTGCACTAACCAGCATCCCTCAACCTTATACCCCTTACAGAACTCTCAGATCTACTAACCAAAGCTTAATCTCTGTCCACAAACCCAACCACCCTGCAGGTCAGCTTTTGTTATCATTCTCCTTAGATAAAAATGGAACTTTCTTCCTTCCTCTCTAAGAACTTGCAAAAACTTTGCAACCTTTAAAACTCAGCTACAATGCAACTGCACCCCCCCACCTTACCTAATAAACACTTCTACCATCTTAACACCTGACTACCTCTGGCTTCAATCTAGCCTATCACAAATGTAAATATTGTAAATAACTAATGTGTATTATGTATCCACAATCTTATGCCTGTTCTCTTGCATGAAGTGAAATTGTAAAGGCTTTTTCTTTTCCACAATTGTACCTGTAACTAATGTATGTAAAGCAAACATTCTGCATCTAAACTATGTAAAGTGGAACCTATCTCTTCGGGCCTCCACTGAAATTGGGCTCCCTGAGCCCAGTGAACCTCCCCGGTCATCAAACTGGAAATAAATAAATAAAATAAACATTGATTTGATCATTCATTAAAAAACACTCTGGGAAGGATGGGTAATGAATGAGAAAGCTTTTACTGGGCTTTTTCTTTGATACCAGGCCCAAGGATAACATCAAACCTCACAAAAAGGGGAAAGTTTAACTGACCTAAAAGTCTGCCTTCCTTCACCTCTTTATCCAATAACACCTGAAATGTGTGCTCTTTACCCTTGACTGACTGTAGGTTATGACAAAACCACTGACTTTATTTCGCTGCTGATTTCGTAGAAGACCCTTAAGTAAAACCACTCATCAAATCCTGAGCTATGCCTGTATCAGAATAATGCTGCATCCTAATAACATATCAGTTCAAATAGAGAATGTAAAGGCTAGTATCCTGGCTCCTTCCCAAATAGGTGACAAACCACTTGTACTCCTAGTGGCACCTGGCCATCTCAGCTGCTTCCCTCCTGTCTCCAGCCCTCTGCCACCATCATTCATTGGCAAAGGATCCATACCTCCTTGCCATGGCAATTAACTCTATCACATAACCTCCATTGTGTGAAGCACAACAAAACAAGCATACTGTTTTAAAGACCCAGCAAGTTGCAATCCTACTCACATTTCCCTACTTTTGAGAGTCCACTTACTCTGTCAGTCCTAGTTCCTAGTCAATAGTCCACATGCCTATACACCCAACAGAGAATTTATCCACTGCCTTCAAAAACACTGGACATGCCATTGCCAAGTATTCCCAACCATTAAGTGTTGAGCTTCCCCGTATACTTAAAATTTAAGCTAAAAGTGGAAAAGCCTGCTTGGGATCCTTCTCCATCACAACTGACATATAAAAGCAGCATTTAATTCTCTCATGACCTATACCTGAACTTAACTAGCTTTCCTCCCTCCAAAGCAGCTAATGTCAACATAAGGCCATTGGTTTCTGGCACTTCTGTTTCAGCAATCCTCTGGTCCCCTCAAGCATAAATCAACTCAAGAATGTCCACAAATTCACCCCTCCAAATCATCTCCTTCAGTGCCACTGGTATATGCACCATGATGAACATACCCTGACTGCCCTCCATAAATGACTACACACACAGCTGGCTCACTGCTGCATATAACTGACCTAGGCCTTCATCCTTAGCTGAAACTAAATTTAAAGGAAGTTGTGGAATAGCTGTCTCCCCTCTTTGCTGACAGTCTCCTCTGTCAACCTCTTCCTGATTTGTAATTGGCAACTGTCTTTAACCTGTCTGATCCTGCTCTGACTCTGCAGCTCTTTTCAGTCCTAGTAACCTAAGACTGCCTGCATTGTCTAAACTTATAGCAAACTTAGCAAGTAAACATGAGCATCAGGATCACCACCAAGCTCTCCTACAGCATTATCTTCAATGTTATTACCTATTGAAATCATGAGGTCCTCCCGTAGTGCTACCATTACCTTTTCTGGTCTTCATGCACTACTTTTCCAGATGTTTCAGTCTCTCCTTCACATTTCTCGCATCATGATAGTGGAGTAACTGTTCTGCTAATATATACATACATACACACACATATATATATATATATATATATATATATATATATATATATACATACATCTATATGGGTCTACATCTCTTGTTTGAAATTACACTTGTTTGGACAAGAGAAGAGCAAGACCCAGTTTAGTTAAACTGCACGTAACCAAAAGTGCATTTTCGCGGAACTCACTTTACCAAACAGCAGTACAATGAGGACAAGGAAATATACCTTTTCCCCACTGTAGTGCGATCTCGGAGTTAGTATATATATATAAGTAGTGGGGAGGTGGGGGGTGCAGGTGGGCTTGACCCTCTTCTAAAATGTGTTTTTGTTTGCTGGACCAGACCCTTGCTACTTATATATACTAAGTGTGAGAATGTAGTCTGAGATTGGTAAAGTGAGTTTAGCAAAAGAGCACTTTCGTTAAACTGGGTATCAATCTTCTCTTGTCTTGTTTGATCAAGTGTAATTTTGAACAAGAGAAGTAAACCCATGTGTGTGTATATATGCACACACACACACACACACACACACACACACACACACACACACACACACACACACACACACACACACACACACACACACACACACTCACACGCACGCACATATATACATATACAACCGCACAAGCATTATCCGGCTCAAATACTGCTAATGAAAACATGGAATAACCAGGATGGTTAGAAAAGAAGCAGATGGAAGAATGATAAAACTTCTTATAAGACATGCAGTTTCAGCCTTTCCTTCCATACCTGAGGAAATGACAGTATGGGGTAATTTGCCCTTATACAACTGCTTGATAGTTCACCTCAAATGAGGTTTATTTGATAAGATTTTAACATGGTAGTTCAATAAAGAAGTTTCTGCTCTCTCTCTCTCTCTGTCACTCTCTGCACAAGATAGTGAAATTAAACAACTAAGTAAATCTTCAACAGTAATCATCTGTTGAGAGATTGCAACTGGTCTGCAAAGTACAGAGTGTATGAAGAAGAGAGAAGGAGGGACATTTCTTCAAAACCTACCTTCTAATTTAGTATTTTCCCCTAATATTTTCCCTCTTCTCTATGTTTAACTTCTTACTAACCATGATCAGTTCTGCTGCTTGTTGTTTCACTAACGGCCTAACACCTGCTGTCTGCCACCCCTAATACCAACCCCAACATTACTCAACCAACACATGTTCACAGTTAAGCCACAGTGCCCTAAAACTACACTCATCTCCAATGCAAAAGGAATAGTGACCTTCAGCTTTAAGCTATCAAACTTAATCTTCTTGTTTACCAACATTCAGCCTGTCAAGTTCAACCTGGCACTGACAAAATGCTTGAATAGCAAAATGGCTGTACCAAAGAGAATTAGGCCTTTCAATCCTCTCATTTAAGTGCCACCATCCTCCAACTAGCCTAATGTTGTAACTTACCTCACTTCCCTTAGGCCCAACATCTTTGCACTAATAACCTGATGTCTACCTCCCCCTGGGTAGTGTTTCTGGACAATAACGTCTGCCACCTAAAAGAGGCAAGCTCTCATTAAATACAAATGAACAGACTGCATAAATAAGAGGTGTAGCAGCAACATTTTCATAAATGATACCTTGCTAAAATATATCATATTTAAGTCTGACTGTGTGATTTAGTCAGTTGTGTTCAACAGATTTTGTCAAAGGACTTATGCATGAAGCCTTTTACTGCTGCACATGTAGTTTTTTTTAGTACAGCCCAGTAACAGCACATATTTTTATCAGTAGGAATATCATAGATTTAGGTTAGGTGAACATGCTCAAGGCCTATTGGTCATCCAGGAGATTAATTACCCAGATCTCACATTATAATTTATTTGTGCCCTCATAGTCATTTAATTCCTTCCTGAACAGGTGGCTTGAGAAACTGCCTTACAGTGAGAGATGGACTTTATTGGTGTGGGAGTCTTTGAGATTTGAAGTTAACACATTTCATAGGACTGTTGATATTATTTATTTTTATTTTTATTTGTTTTATATTTGTTTACCAGTTAGTCCGACTGGACAGGTTGCCCGTTTTCAGCATATGCCCAGGGAGCAAAACTCCATTAAGAAAAAAAATACAATACAATACAAAAATACAAAAATGCAAAATACAAAAATAACACTACCACAAAATATATAAGACAGTATATGAACATAGAGTTGGAGGCCTAAAAGTGCAACACGTGACAGTGAAAAAGTAGAAAGAGATACATTACATAAAATATGTTGTATACACTGATGCGAAAAGGGGGAAGAGGGAAGGTGATTCCTTTAAAAACACATAATCAATGCATAGTGTAATGAGATCTTAAAAAGCTAGATTGATACCTGTTTTAGCTGAAAACAATTCTGTTCTACACAGAGGATGTTTAGTAAGTGAAACAAGACATTAGTAAAAACAGAAATTATACCCCGAACCGCGAAACCATAAAGCCACGAACTGAAGACTTTTAGCAGACAGTCGTTTATTTAACACCAACAGACAAACAGCAAAAAATAAAGCACATTAACGAAATTAATACTCCGTTTTCATTTTGAACAACTTCATCAGATGGGGGCTGTATCAAGTTAATTCTATTTAACTAAAAAATCAATGACATCACAAAATCATTAACCAATGAATGTCTACAAAAACTTTTAAAAACACACTAACTATGTAAATTTGTATGTATTCCAAATAATACAAATAATAAAACATTCAAAAACATGAGTAAATACTTAAAATAGAATTAACTTGATACAGCCCACATCTGATGAAGTTGTTCAACGTGAAAACGGAGTATTAATTTCATTAATGTGCTTTATTTTTTGTTGTTTGTCCGTTGGTGTTAATAAACGACTGTCTGCTAAAAGTCTTCAGTTCGTGGCTTTATGGTTTCCCTGTTCAGGGTATAATTTCTGTTTTTACTAGTGTTCTGGGTTTTTTACCCTTTTGCCTTTATTGGATTATTTGAAACAAGACATTGTTGATTAGTCTGCTAACTTTTGTAAGTGTGTGATTTCCATATATAATAGTATGTCAACATTATTCTGTAAGTTGGGGCACTATCTGGAAGCCTACTGTATAACAATGATGCAAGAAATAATGAGGGCATTGGGGAGCATATAGAAACAATACTAATAAGGGAAGTGTTCTACCTATATATTTGTATGTGGTGTAGTAGAGCTAGTTATAATATGGCCAGGATTCCTAAGGGAAAAGAAATGCTGGGATGTAGGTGATATCTTTCTATGGGTAGCATCTTAGGTTTACTTATTTATAGTGGATGCTGCATTACAAAAGGTGTGTAGGTAGGGTAGCCTGGGTCTGTGCAGTTACATATCCAAGAGCTAGCTAAATGGGATTTGAGGAGGTTTTTGAAAATGGATCTGTTGGCTATAGTTCTGATGTTAAGAGGTATGGTGTTCCAGGTTTTTGTTATACAGCTGGAGTAAATTGTAAAGAGAGTCACCTGCATTATTTTTACTTCTAGAGATGACCTTTAGTGATTTGCTATTAGATCATAGTGAGCATTGGTTTAGGTATTGGTTTAGTAGGCCTTGTAGAGCTGGGGTTTTTACAGCCCGGTAGAGTATTTGGTAGGCTAAGGTAAGTTCGTTAAGTCTGAGCAGGTTGGGTAGTTCTAGCCAGGACAGTTGTTTGAGGGCTAGGCAATGATGGATCCTAGAATTTGAATCAATTGCAAACTTTGCTATTTTGTTGTAGCATTCGTCTATTTTGGTTAAGTCTGATTTATTGAAATTTATAAGTATTGGTGATACATAGAGAATTGTGGAAACAAGGTGGGTTCTGGCAAGTATGATTTTGGTGTTATTAGCAAGGTAATGTTTGCATCTGTATAATGTTCCCAATTTTTTTTTACTTTTTTTATTGTTTGGGCAACATATAGGCTATACTTCATGTTTTGATCAATTATGACTCCTAGATGTTTAGTTTGGGGAACTGGTGTAATGGGGGTATTGTTACTAGATATTATTTTAAAAGGAGGAGCTAGATCTGAGCCTTTAGTAGGGTGGAAAAGCATATGTTTAGATTTTTTGGGTTTAGTATGAGCTTTGCACCTGATAGCCATGTTTCGACTGCTGAGGAGGATTCCTGAGTTAATTTTGGAGTTCTTGGAGGGTAGGGGAAGAACAGATTAGGGTTAAATCGTCAGTACATTGTACTAGTGTGGCATGTAGAGTGGCAGTATGAAGGTTGTTAGTGAATAGATTGAGGAGAATGGGACCAAGGATGGAGCCTTGGGGTACCCCTAGAGTAATAGGAAGAAGAGGAGATAGGTTATTTTGCCACTTGATAGCTTGCTTACACCCTGTCAAGTAGTCTTGGAACCAGGTGAGAGTAGAGTAGCTTAGATTGAATTCTGTTAGAACAGTTAAGAGTTTATTGTGAGAGACAGTAAGCTTTGGAGAGGTCTAGAAAGATAGAGGATATGAGGTTACCTTCATTCCAGTGTTGGTTAATTGTGTTGGAGAAACTGGTTAGGGCTGTGGTAGTGCTGTGATTTGGGCTAATGCTGGGTGTTAGCTAGTAGATTAATGAATAAGAAGACTTAGGATTTGAGTATGGATGCACCTTTCGAGAATTTTTGATAAAAGGGATAGCATGGAGATTGGTTGGTAATTTGACAGATTAGCTGAGTTCCCTCCTTTGTGTAATTTCTTTAAGTGAGATATTTTCCAGATACATGGGACATGTTGCTCAGAGATGGAATGACTGATTAGTATGGAGACTGGGCATGAAATGGCCTCTGCTGTAATTTTAAGGTATTCAGCAAGTAAGTTGTCTGCTGCTAGGGTAGTGGGTTTAAGTTGGTTAAAATATTTATAAATGGTCCTAGGTGGAACTGGTTGCAGTGAGAAGAGGTTATTTTTATGAGTTAGGGAGGAGAAGTTTGGTGGTGGTGTTGGGGAATTTTTATTGGTTAGGGCAGTTATGAATTCTGTAAAGTATTTGTTCAACTGGGTAGCAATATTTTCAATGGAGTTACTGGTAGATGGGGGGAGTAGTAGTTTGTCTGGGTTGCAAAATTTTGTTGATGGCATTCCAAAATATTTGTGGATTTATTTTATGTTTAGATTGTATTTCAGTATAGTATTTTTTGTCAAGTCTGGTGTGATTTTTAGCTTTGTTTCTTAGTTCATGGTATTTTTGTTGATTTGTAGCTGTTTTATTGTGGACCTAAGTTTCCCAGGCTTTGTCTCTTTCTTTTAGTAGTGCCCTAGTTTCTCTGGTAAGCCAAGGTGCGTAATTGGTCTTAGTTCTAATTGTTCTAGTGGGCCTCCTGTTATTCAGGATATTTAAGAAGGTAGTGTTGAAATAATTAATGGCAGTGTCTAGGGGAGATATTTTAGTGGGCTCCAGTTGCAGAGTTTAAGGGTTCTGACAAAGTCTTAGGATATGAAGTTTTTTGAATACCAAATTTGCCGGTAAGAGGATGTTTTGCGTGGGTTTACATGACGTTGGAGGACAAATGTTGGGAGGTGGTCACTAAGAGACTTAGGGAGAATGCCAGAGAAATATGATAGTAGTGGTTGGTTTATAAGTATTCAGTCTAAGATGGATTGCTTTTTTTGTGGCTTTGTCTATCCTAGTTGAATTTTGGATTAGTTGGGTGAAACCATGGAGATTGATGTGGTCTGTAGGGTGTGGTGAGTTAAAGGTGGACCAGTTGGTATTGAAGTCACCTAGTATGATAGTCTCCTGTAAGAAATGACAGTATTTGCTGCCCATTGTAGAATGGATTCTAGTGTGTCGGTGTTGCTACCAGGGGGAACGTAAGAAGTGATTTTTTAGTCTGGTGAGTAGTACTTCTGCATTATTGAATTTTGGGGGGTGGTGGTCCATTACTTCAAGTGTGAGGTTTTATTTGGATAGTAGTGCAACACCTCCACCTCTTTTGGATGTTCTATCCTCCTATATATATGCTGTATCCAGGAGGAAGTATTTCATTGTCAGTGATGTCTGGTTTAAGCCAAGTCTCAGTGATGACTACTATATCTGGGGAGCATAATGCAAGGGAGACATGGAGTTCTTAAGTTTTGTTTAGAATGCTGCTAATATTAAGATTTAATATCAACAAATCAGTAGCTGTTCTGGGGAGGTTTAGTATAATTTGTTGTTGGTAACCGTATGTGGCAAGTGGGTTACTTACAGGGCCAGGGTTAGGGTGTACATCTCCACTTAGGATCAGTTTGTTTACTATGAGGGGTAGAGCTTTAGGTATTTAGAGATATATTTGTAAAACTGCTGATATTAATTTTCAGTGAGGCTAAGTGCCCCATTGTATTCAGGTCACCAGGGGTTATTCTATGCAAAAGAATTTTGACTTGCAGGATGGATATCATTTAATGCTTTCTGTGTCAAACACAGATCTCCTGTTTGAAGACATTAAGATTTAGAGAAGACAGATATCTGCAGAGGATTAACTCATTACATCTGAGTGATGCCTCCAGGTGTATCTGCAGTTAACTCCTACTGATGCCTACAGGCATCAAATATTGTTTGTTCATATTTGCATCAATAATTCCAAAACCATGTACAAGGCTTTAAAATATTTCATCTTAAAGCTTACACAATGTCAAACTCAATTGCATTAATATTTGACCTCTGTCTAGTGCAAGTAAAGTAATATTAACTGTTGTTTTTTATGATATTAATTAATATAGATATAATTTTCACGTTTTTATAAATATCTCAATCATGTAACACAGACATAACTCCTTAGCCTCATATCAAAGCTGACAGCCAGATGAATAAAATGCTGCTGACAGTATGTGTGTAACTTGAATAGTTGTTGAAATATTTTAAGTTGTTTACAAAATATTACAAACAATAGTTACCATGTTTACTGTGACTTATAAAATTCAGTTTAAGACCTAGAACCTAAATAATACTACCACTATTAAAAATATGTTGTGCCGAAAGTTTTGCCATTTATACTTCTTTCATAACACCTATGGTTCCAGAGATATGAACATTTGTTTGAAATGCGAGGACATAATTTGATTCTCCAAAAAGCGTAGGCTCTGTCCATTGGCGGTTACAGTGCAAAATTCCTGCGGTCCATTGGAGTGAATGGGCTAAGGCACTGATCCGTTAAGACACGCAGGGCTTGATTCCTTCCTCCTCCATTTGCCTGCCATATGACTGACAGTAAGTCAACTAACCAAGTAGTGCTCCTGGGGAAAAAATGGTCAGTTGTGTTATATGGGCATACCTGATTAGTAAATTAATAAAACAAAATGCAAGACAAGCCTTGAAACTCTTTATTTCTTTCATTAGTGAGAGCCTGTTTGCACCACTAGTAATGCAGCATATGGCATGCCAGAGGGTTACAAAAAAGGGAACCATATTCTTATATCTGCTCTGAGAAGAGCTGCAGGAAAGGAAACAGTTTTATCTCTTGGCAATGCTCTCAACTGTCTGAAGAATCAGGCAGGCAACTACACATATATTCTATATCCGGTGGCATTTAACATGGGGAAAGATCACACTTCTGTAATATTGCTGTGACTGTAACAATACCGTTAAGAGTATGACATGGTTATCTAATTAAAGAGGAAGTGCAGCTTAGTCATAGTGGAGGAGCTCTGTTGCAATATGAATAGAGGACGGTGTACTGATAAGAATTACCGTTAACCTTGCCTTGCATGTTTAAAAAAAGATTAAAATGTGATGTGGCAAAATCTCTTTATAAGGACAGATGGTAAGACGCATGCTAGCCAGTCAACAGAACAAAAGAGAGCATGTATTTTGTAAGCAAGTAATGTCCTAGAAACTTTTCTTAAAATCAGTTTAACAATATACAGAGAAAAATGTGAATTTCCACTTTGCAGTTATTTCACTTATATATAACTTTCTTCAAACATTCCTGCATTTGTAAACATAAACCATGCTAACAATGTTGTTTTCATTTCCATACTGAAGACAGCAGTGTTGTAAGTGGCATCCGTTTTTTGCTCAAGATTGCAAATGCTGGAGCACAGCATTTTGTTTTATTGCGTTTACTTTGTCTTAACAAACTTACTTTCATAATTTTAAACTCACATTACTTTTTTGGATGAATGTGGTTGATGTGAACTGGCAATATCCAGAAAGGATTAGTATGGAAGCATTTGTAGGTCTTTGTGCTGCAGCTGTGTTTTTCTTTGCCTTCATGAATAATCATTAAGAACAACTTCATGCTTATTTTATTCATTTTTTTTTAGTATGCCCCCCCCCCCCCCACACACACACACACAAGGTGTGGCATGTTAGTCATGGCTTGTTTTGCCAGCTCTATATTGCAGATAGAAAAACTCCTGACCAAAGCCTTGGAACCAACCTCATTAATGGGTTTGTGTCCTGTAGGAGCAATCTTGTGGGAGGGAGAATGATAGTGAGCAGCAAAAGATACTTGCCCATTCCAGAGCAAATAAGAAGATGATAAAATCCACTGAGTGACTGAGCTGGCAGATATCAGGTAGCTTTATGGATGCACAGTGCAAAGGATGGCTGTTTCAACCAGTGAGGATCATGCAGGGATACTACTAGATTCCAGAACTCTTGCGTGTGTGTTTTTCTGCATGGATGTGTGCGCGTATGTGTATGTTTGTTTGCGCTCATGCATGCACTTATGTGTATACATGCATATATGTGCATACGTGTGTGTGTGTGTGTGTGTGTGTGTGTGTGTGTGTGTGTGTGTGTGTGTGTGTGTGTGTGTGTGAATACATATGTGTGTGTATATGTGTGCATATGTGTGCACATGCATGTGTGTATGTGCATTTCTGTGAATTTGTGTGTGTGTGTGTGTGTGTGTGTGTGTGTGTGTGTGTGTGTGTGTGTGTGTGTGTATGTGCATGTGTGCTTGTGCATGTGTTTGTGTATGTGTATGTTTGTGGGTGTGTTTATGTGTACTTGTGCACATGCATGCATGCATGCACTTGTGTGTCTGTATGTGAGTGCATGCAGTTGGTGTGTGTGTGTGTGTGTGTGTGTGTGTGTGTGTGTGTGTGTGTGTGTGTGTGTGTGTGTGTGTGTGTGTGTATGTCTGCCTTTCTGTATATTCTTATGTTGTATGAGAGTGTAAACATGTGTACATGTGTATGTGTGTCTGCGTGTGTGTGTGTGTGTGTGTGTGTGTGTGTGTGTGTGTGTGTGTGTGTGTGTGTGTGTGTGTATCCATTTGTGGAATTAGAGTGTAAGCATGTGTGCATGGTTGCCATCTACAATTATGAGAAATTTTGACTACTGTCAATTACCTCTAAGTGTCCTCCCGGTTGATGGATGAAGATCCAATGGTCACTGGGGGGGGGGGGGGGTTATGGAGATAAAATTATTAAAAAAGCATGAACGGTCTGCAACTGTACACTGCCATGCAGTTAGCTAATACAAGTATAATGCTTGTTACAGTGATAAATGGCCAGAAAAAAATAGCCAATGACACTAAACATAGCAATGGAGAAAAAAAAAAAAAGAGTGCCAAGGGTTGCCTATTTCATATTAAATACATTAAAAATACATCACTAAATAAAACTGTCCCATCTACATTTATGATATGGCAGTAGATATCACTTTGCTCCATTAATGTCAAAATCACTGACACCCTGTTATGTAATACATAAAAGCCTGTGCAGGCAACCAATTGCAATTAATATAACTGATTCCATTTTATGATAGGGAATCTCTCTTTCTACACACACACACACACACACACACACACATATATATATATATATATATTGCCTGTTTCATATTAAATACATTAAAAATACACCACTAAATAAAATTGTCCCATCTGCATTTATGATATGGCAGTGGAGATTCACTTCAGATGATCGAGTTGCTGAAATATCGAAATGCATATGCTTGAGACTATATGTCCGAGTTTCAGAAACTCAAACATCAGAAGTGAACATATGCAAGAAAAATACAACATGGACAAATGTTTTTGCAGGGGGGAAGCCCCCCTGCACCCCCACATGGGGGGCTGCCCCCCACCCCCCTACTTAAATATACTAGCTCTGAGATCATGCTACAGTGGGGAAAAGGTAAATCTCCTGTTCTGTTCTTTTGCAGACAGTGTGGAATGGGTGATTTCCATGTTCCCTACTGTAGCACTATGTCAGAGTTCACATATTTAAGTAGCAGTGATGCAGGGGAGCTTGTCCCGCTGCAGAATCCCTCAGTTAGTGTACTTCCACAATTTTTTTAACCCCCTTTCAGATGTTCAAGTTTCTGAAACTCGATCATATGGTCTCGATCATACGCATTTCGAGATTTCAGCAACTCGATCATTTAAAGTACACCCGGCACTGGATATCACTTTGCTCCATTAATGTCAAAATTGCTGACACCCTTTTATGTAATATATAGAAGTCTGTACAGGCAACCAATAGCAATTAATTTAACTGATTCCATTTTATGATAGGTAATCTCTCTCTCCCTACACACACACACACACACACACACACACACACACACACACACACATATATATATATATATATATATATATATATATATATATATATTAATCTGTGGGTTGAATGAAGGAGAGAACTTCTTCCGACTACAGAAAAAATATGACTGAGCTTGTTGGAGTGAGCTAACTGTGCTAGATAAATATGGTCTAAAACTACATAGAGTTGGTGCATCATATCATATCATATCATATCATATCAAACCAGCATAGGTGATGATTAGTGCAATGACCTCAGAGGACCTTTTTAAGCCTAGCCAGGCTTCCCAAAGTTGAGAATCAAACCCTCTGCCTTCTATCTGTAAGGTAAAAACCTTTATCATTTATGCCAACCCTAATGATAAAATGAGTTTTATAAAGTACTAGGCTAACAACTCGAGCTAGCCAATTTTCCTTACAGAGGTGAGAATTAAACTCTGTACCTTGTGTCTATGAGGTAGATACTTTAGTCATTATGCTTGCTCCCAAATCTTTGCACAAACTACATACCAATCATATTTTTAATTCATAAAGGGACCTGTGCATAACAACATACCAGTCATCTTTGTAATAAATAAATGTAACTGTGGGTAAATGAGTAACTACATATACAATCGCATACCTAGTACACCCGGAGTAGTCCAGATATATACTTGGCATGCAAATGAGATCGTAATATGCAAATCACAGGTCTGTGAATCAAACATGATGTAATATATTATGAATAGAGAATTATACAGGTGCATAACTGAAAATATACTGCATGAGCTAGAATTGTCCATTACCCAAAGACCTTGAAATAGTGACATATTCCTCAGGATAATGTAGCTTAGAAAAAGCATCACAATTTCTAGGAATTATACACCATAAAACATAAAGAAAAAAACAAGAATTCATTGGTATCTCCCATTTTTTAATTAAGAGCACACAAGCACATTGTCATAACTACATGAGGCTTGCCCCAGCACAGTGATACAGCTAAGCTTCAGTCAATTTAACATGAAATTCTGTTTCCTACACTGATTGCCATAATATGCCAAAGAATGAGAATACAAAGTCATTATGTAATTTTTTATGACTCAACAAATGCTTAATCTTAAAAAGGAAATAATACCACAAAAATTAAAATGTACATCATATAATAATAATCCCAGAAGATTGCATAAAATAGCCAATAGGTCAAAATATTAAATAGATATAACCAGATCAATTCTATTTAGTAATAGTCATAAAACAAGACATAGAAGATATTCTTTAGGAGTTTCAAAAATAACTCCCTCACCTGCCCTGGTTCTCATTAGCCCACCACATTTCAGCCATGATGTGTACATGCAATACAACTAAGTAAAATTGTGAAATGTGCATTTCTGTCATGACTGGTGATACATTTATGTTTATTTTAAATTTGCTAACCAGGGTAGAGCACTGATGTAATTTCTGTGCCAGTGAGGGGAAAACACAATAGTTACATTACATGATATAAAGAGTGAATGACAGAAAGGAATAGATACATATTGTGACGATTGGGGATTGATGGGTGAAGGCCGCCAGTCTAGTCAAATAGAATTTGATACATAATTCTATCAACTGTATAAATAAATGTAAAATACAGGCTTGTGTTTTTAAATGTAAGAAAACACTGTAAAATGTGAACTTCAAGATTGTTGCAACATTGCCATCTGCTGTAAGGAAAACCAAGCCAAGCATTTCAAATGTGTCTTTTTAAGTTGAAAAGATCTTATGAATCTCTTTAATGTTTTACAATTCGGCTCCACTGTGGCTGGATGAAGGTTTCATGCCCATTGTTTTAAGGATAAAGTTTATGACCAGAATGTAGATGTGGAAGGTGCATTATTGCTCTAGTTACATGTGAAATGTCTTCTATTGTTGTAAGTTTCTGTACAGGTGTTAAATTGCTAAATAATGCAGTTTGTTTGCCTGGGAAAACCTAAGTGTCAAAAATGATGTAATGGGGGAGGGACCCAGCAAACATGTTTGTTAGTAATGTTTAAATACTACTTCTCAGAAGAGACTGGGAGCATTTTGACTTTGGACATCCAACTTACCAGCACTCTGCCATATGCTAACATGTAAGTTTTAGCACTGTGATTTCTTGTAGGAATAGTTAAAGCTAGTAAAGATTAATTAGGTATTTTTCTTTGAAATCAGACATGTCCTACTGTATTATTTTAAGTTTCTGTGTGATCTCTGAACTCTTAGATATCTCTATGGTGTAGTAGTTTTGTCTTGTGTTTTAATTATTTATTATTAAATATTTTTTAAAACCTTCTACCTGTGGCTGCTTTGTATAGAGATAAGCTCTAGAGTACACTGCATATTTATAGAGGTTATTGAAAAAGGCCACTCTAAAGTAAGTCTTTACTGTTAGTCATACTACCATTGGATAATAATATTGCACAGTAATAATTGGACACCCTTTTAAGGGCCTTTGAGTAGCTGATATTTATTAGCTGGTGGTGGCAGTAATTACTACCGCATAGTCTGTGTAAAGGGGCACAGCTGGCAAACCTGCGCCAGCCTTTTGCCCAGGAGGGTCTGTGTGGTTGTATAACCTCTTCTCAAAGTGTGTGTGTGTGTGTGGTGTGTCAGCTACCTGGGCAGGGACATGAAGCACTGGTTGGACAGAGAGGGTACTGGAGATTAGCTGAGCCAGCTAGGCTGAGATATGGACCCTATAGCTGTGCCAGTGGGGAATCTTATTGGGGACTTGGAGAGCAAGGGAGAAACCAGCCCCAGACTGACTGTGATCTCTGTGTGCACTTTAGAGAAATTGTACTTTACTGTGTCTATTAGTTATCCTTTCCTCTTCTATTAGATGACCTCCCTAGTGTTAGTGGTGAGGATTGAGGCTCCTTGATTGCTGGGCCAGGGCATGGTCGTCACAAGTGTTTGGCAGTGGTGGGATGTACTTCACATACTAATTGGCTTGTAGTGGTGTGGGGTAGAGTGAATTTCTGTAGCTTATGTACAGTGATCCCTAAAAGTGTTTTATATTCTAAAACAGCCACGCAGTATCTACTCAGATTTCAGATCACAATTGTTTTATTTCTTTTGTTAGTTTAGTGTTAGTCAAGATGAGCAGGCAGCATGTCAGCAGAAGAGGATGGAAAGCTGACAAGGAGCCAGCTGGTGGAGATGTGCCAGGCTAGAGGGCTGGTGCATGGAAACCTGACTAAAGCAGAACTGATTGCAGCCTTGGTTACAGCTGCATCAGAGAACAGCAGTCTGGAGGACAATCAGACTGACAGTGGAGATACAATATCCTCAGAGAATGGACAGCTCAACCTTTCTGCAGTGGACTTAAAAATCCAGCTGGAGCTAAAGAGACTTGAGTTGGAGGCCAGGCATATGGAATTAGAAGCAGCCGAGAAAATGAGGAGTCTGAAAGCTGAGGAAAATGAATGGCAGAGGAGGCATGAGAGGGAAATGCTGACTCTTCACCAGAGTCATGAAGGTAATAGGGAAAGGAGTAACTGGACCCCAGAAGCACAAAAGGTCAGTACATTTCTTCCACAGTTTAAAGAGGGGGATAATTTTGATAGCTTCATTCATATGTTTGAGCGGGTATGTAAACAGTATGAAGTTGACCAAAGGCTCTGGTTAAGGTTTCTGACTCCCTTATGCCATGGTAAAGATGTAACTTCTTTAGCAAAAATGCATGACACTGACTGTTTTGATTATACTGCTGTAAAAAGACATTTATTAGAATGTTTTAAGCTAACACCTGAAATGTATAGGAAAATGTTTTGTGAGCATAAATGCAAGGCAGATGAAAATATATGTGAATATGTTGTTGAACTGAGCACTTATTTTCATAGCTGGGTGAGTGGATGCCAGGTCACCACTTTTGAAGGGTTGGCAGACCTTTTGGTAAGGGAACAAGCCCTTAGCACTTTGCCTGAGGACATGAGGATCTGGTTAGCTGATAAACGGTGTGCTACTTCAAAGGGGTTGGGGAAGAAGGGAGACCTATACCTAGCAAGCAAGTCAGCCCTGCACAGGAAACGGACCCCCAGTACTGCTCATGGGAATAAAAGAACCCATGGTGGGCAGCACAGACTACCCCAACAGAATCTACCACTAGCAGGGCATGTACACATCCAGGAGCTAGGGTTAAATGTTATGAATGCAGCCAGTGGAGCCATGTGGCATACAGATGCCCACAGAGGCAAGGTGGGAAACCAAAGATGAGGGAGCCAGGAAGTGGGAAAGACAAAATGCAACAGTGTGTTGTCTTGAGACAACAGGGGTATGAAACTACCATCCTGCAGATGTCCTGAAAGGGAAGGATTTAGATGAGGCAGTAGTATGTACTTATGCAGTTACATGCAGTAAGGCTAGGAGACAGGCATGTGGGTCTGGTAGCCTGGGGGAGACCCAGACAGACTGCATACTTGCAGCCAGGACTGCTGAGGGGGGTACTTCAGGGAGTGAGATATGCTGTAGCAGTGAAATTGAATGTGAGCCATAGCTGCTTGTGGTTACTGATGTTCCCTTGGACAGGGTAACTGCAAAGGTAGAGGTGAGTAGTAGTACCCATGCTGACAGTGAGGTACCGCTGTCAGAGGATGCCAGACTTCCTATGGAAGGGGAGCTGGGAAGGGTTACAAGGAGAGACTTGAGACAGGCTCAGCTCTCAGACCCTACATTACAAGGCCTGAGGCAGGTAGCTAGGGAGGCACCTGATTCTCAAGGGAAGGAGGAATCCATATACTGGAACAAAGGGTTACTGTACAGAGAGTGGACCTCTGAGGAAGGGCTAGAAGGTGAGAGAGTACAGCAGTTGGTAGTGCCTAGAGCTTACCATCTGGCACTTCTAGCCATAGCCCATGATATTCCCTTTGCAGGTCATATGGGCATAAAACATACAAAGAAGTGTATAATGCAAAACTTCTATTGGCCTGGAATTTCCAGAGATGTAACAGGGTACTGCAGGACCTGTGAGCAGTGCCAAAAGGTAGGCAAGGCAGGTGATGTGGTGAGAGCTCCTTTGATGCCTTTACCTGTGATTGAGGAGCCATTTCAGAGGGTAGCTATGGATATTGTGGGTCCTCTGAGTACCCCAAGTTCCACAGGGAAAAAGTATATCCTAGTGATTGTAGATTATGCTACATGATACCCTGAGGCAGTGGCTTTGTCCTCCATTGAGGCCGAGAAGGTGGCAAATGCTTTGCTAGATGATTTTCAGCAGGGTAGGTTTCCCAAAGGAAATTCTGTCTGACAGAGGTGCCAATTTTATGTCAGACATGGTGGCTTGCTTGTGGAAGTCCTGTGGGGTTACGAACATGAAGACCACCCTCTACCAGCAGCAGACTAATGGTCTTGGTGAGAAGTTAAACTCTACTATCAAGTCCATGCCATGAGCATTTGTAGATAAGTTTAAGAGGGAGTGGAACAAATATTTGCCCCATCTGTTGCTTGCTTACAGAGAGTTTCACAAGGAATCTACAGTTTTTTCACCCTTTGAGTTGCTGTATGGGCATAGGGTGAGGGGACCTCTAGATTTAATTCGAGATGAGTGGGAAGGTGAGTGTGAGTCTCACAAGGAGTTTGTTGTGGCATATGTTCTGAACCTCAGGACAAGGTTCAGGGAACTCATGGGCCTGGCCCAAGAGAACCTGTCAGAAGCCCAACAACAGAAAAAGGTGTGGTTTGACAGGAATGCTCGAGCTAGAGAGTATGCTGTAGGGCATCAGGTGATGGTCAGGTGATGGTTCTCATTCCTGTCAGACACATCAAGTTGCAAGCAGCTTCGGAGGGAACCTACAAAGTGGTAAGAAAGGTAAGTGATGTTGACTACATGGTGGAAGTGCTAGGCAGATGGCAGAGCAACAAATTGCACAATGTTAACATGATGAAACCTTACCATGATAGGGAGGCTCTTGTGCTGAGCATTTGCAGTGGATTGCAGGAGGAGACTGAGAGTGATCTTGTGACTCATCTCCTCAGTGAGGCTCGGGCTGACACCTCGGTGGAAGGGGTAGCAATGTCCCAGCAGCTATCTCCTACCCAAGTTCGAGAAATCTGAGCAGTGTTGCAGGAGCTTGGGGGCATGTTCACTGGGAAACCAGGGCGCACCCACCTGGTGCAGCACCAGGTGCATACATGACCCCAAACGCCTATCAGGCAGGCCCCTTATAGGGTGCCTGAGAGAGTCAAACAGACTCTGAGGGAAGAGGTACAGGAGATGTTGGAACTAGGGGTGATTCAAGAATCCAACAGTCTCTGGGCCTCACCAGTGGTACTGGTGCCAAAGAAGGATGGCAGCACCAGGTTCTGTGTGGATTACAGGAAATTAAATAGTCACACAGAGTTGGATGCTTACCCCATGCCTAGGACAGATGAGGCCCTAGAACAGCTGGGTGGGGCTAAGTATCTTACAACCATTGATCTTACCAAGAGTTACTGGCAAGTGCCCTTGACTCCCAGTGCTAGAGATAAGTCAGCATTTGTGACTCCTTTTGGCTTGTATTAGTTCACAAAGATGTCCTTTGGGATGAAAAATGCCCCAGCAACTTTCCAGAGGCTCATAGATTATATCTTAGCAGGAGGGTTTGCCCTTGCTTATGTGGATGATATTGCTATCTACAGCCATTCTTGGCAAGAGCACCTTCAGCATGTCAGGGAGGTGCTGGGCAGAATACAGAGGGCAGGATTGACCATTAAGCTGAGCAAATGTCAGGTGGGTATGGCAGAGGTCTCCTACATAGGACATAGAGTAGGGAGTGGTAAGATAAGACCAGCACCTGCCAAAGTGAAAGCTATTCAGGCATGGCCTGCACCTGTTACCAAAAAGCAGGTGAGGTCATTCTTAGGGACAGCAGGGTACTACAGAAAGTTTGTTCCCAATTATAGTGCCATAGCTGCACCCCTTACAGACCTGACAAGGACGAACAGGCCAGATAAGGTAGTGTGGACCCCAGCATGTGAGCAGGCATTTCAGAAGCTTAAGGAAGCTTTGGGAGGACCCCCGTGTTAGCCAGTCTAGAATACAGCAAAGACTTTGTTGTGCAGGTGGATGTTTCAAATTATGGGGTGGGGGCTGTACTTAGCCAGATTTCTTCAGAGGGAGAAGAGTACCCAGTGGTTTATCTCAGTCATAGGCTCCAACCCAGGGAGGAATGCTATGCAGCGGTAGAAAAGGAATGTCTAGCCATAGTGTTGGGACTACAAAAACTTCAGCCTTATCTGTATGGAAGAAAATTCACTGTGATGACAGATCACAACCCTCTAACATGGTTAAACAGAGCCAGTCAGCAAAATGCTAAGTTGCTAAGATGGAGTCTGGGGTTGCAAACATATGTTATGTCAGTGCAGCACCACAGTGGGAGTAGCAATGCTGATGCAGATGGGCTCTCAAGACAGGGAATGGGGTGAAGTACACTCAGATAGCCCTGACACTCTCAAGTGATGTTTCTCAATAGGCACTTGAAAAACTTGCTTGATTTCTCCTGGTGGGAGGGAAAGATGTGATGATTGGGGAGAGATGGGAGAAGGCTGCCAGTCTAGTCAAACAGAATTCGATACATAATTCTATCAACTGTATAATGAATGTAAAATACAGGCTTGTGTTTTTAAATGTAAGAAAACACTGTAAAACGTGAACTCCAAGATTGTTGCAACATTGCCATCTACTGTATGAAAAACCAAGCCAAGCATTTTAAATGTGTATTTTTAAGTTGAAAAGATCTTATGAATCTCTTTAATGTTTTACAATTCGGCTCCACTGCGGCTGGATGAAGGTTTCATGCCCATTGTTTTAAGGTTAAAGTTTATGACCAAAATGTAGATGTGGAAGGTGCTTTATTGCTCTAGTTTCTGTTAGAATATACATGTGAAATGTCTTCTATTGTTGTAAGTTTCTGTGCAGGTGTTAGATTCCTAAATAATGCAGTTTGTTTGCCTGGGAAAACCTAAGTGTCAAAAATGATGTAATTTGGGGAGGGACCCAGCAAACATGTTTGTTAGTAATATTTAAATACTATTTCTCAGAAGAGACTGGGAGCATTTTGACTTTGGACATCCGACTTACCAGCACTCTGTCGTATGCTCACATGTAAGTTTTAGCACTGTGGTTTCTTGTAGGAATAGATAAAGCTAGTAAAGATTAATTAAGTATTTTTCTTTGAAATCACACCCGTCCTACTGTATTATTTTAAGTTTCTGTATGATCTCTGAACTCTTAGCTATCTCTATGGTGTAGTAGTTTTGTCTTGTGTTTTAATTATTTATTATTAAATATTTTTAAAACCTTCTACCTGTGGCTGTTTTGTGTAGAGATGAGCTCTAGAGTGCATTGCATATTTATAGAGGTTATTGTAATAGGCCACTCTAAAGTAAGTCTTGACTGTTAGTCATACTACCATTGGATAATAATATTGCACAGTAATAATTGGACACCCTTTTAAGGGCATTTGTGTAGCTGATATTTATTAGCTGGTGGTGGCAGTAATTACTACTGTATAGCCTGGGTAAAGGGGCACAGCTGGAGAACCTGTGCCAGCCTTTTTCCCAGGAGGGTCTGTGTGGTTGTATAACCTCTTCTCAAAGTGTGTGTGTGGTGTGTCAGATACATGGGCAGGGATACGAAGCACTGGTTGGACAGAGAGGGTACCGGAGGTTTGCTTGCCAGCTAAGCTGAGATCTGGACCCTATAGCTGTGCCAGTACAGAGTCGTATTGGGGACCTCGGAAGAAAGGCAGCAACCAGCCCCAGACTGACTGTGATCTCTGTGTGCACTTAAGGGACATTGTACTTTACTGTGTGTATTAGTTATTCTTTCCTCTTCTATGGTCAGCATTGAGGCTCCTTGATTGCTGGGCCAGGGCACGGTTGTCACACACACATATATTATAAACAAAGTGAATATCCAAGTTGGTTTGAGGGGAAAAATGTCAAAAAGATAAATGACATTGTATACAGAGTGAGTGAAGAGAGAGAGTAAAAGTCAGAATTGGCATACTGAAGGAATCACAGTCAAAAATAGTTAGAGGCAGAGCAAGGTATATAGAAGGAAGTAGGGAATGAAGAAATTAAATTATATGACCAGAGAGAAAGCAGTTGCATTTTCCTAGTCACAAAATGTGCTTTCATTTGTGAATGGAAGATAGGGTAAAGGAAAGAAAAGTTGGGAGAGATTCTCACAGTTTGGGACCAAGGACAGAGAAAGCATGGTCTGCAAAGTGAAGCCTAGTTTAATGGTTTGTAGGAGAGGCCTTGAGTGGTTAAGATGTCTGAGCGTATGTGTTAGTGCATCTCTGAATATTCTGGAAACTAATGGAGAGAAGGTGTCATTCTTGATGAGTTTAAATAGTTGAGAGGCAAATAAAAAGTCAGCACATTGATTCACGGGTAGCTGGTTATGGTTTTGCAGTGGTGTTCATTTCCTGGGGAAAGGGGGATAAATCTGAAAATGTCATTTGAAATGGACTTAATGGTGGAAACATTTCTTTTAGAAGCTGCAGCAATTAGAGAAGGACAGTATTTAGCTGAGCTAGTAAAATACCTTTACTAATTGCATTTCTACAAGGCTTGATAGAAAAGGGGAGATCCTATTAGACTCCAGTATGGAAAATAATTGAATTTTTTATGTGTGTAGTCCAGGTGGAGATGGTAATTTGGGAAGGGGTTGAACCAAATTCCCTGCATATTTGAATGAAGTGACATTTTCAATAATGTTATTAAGGTGATCAGTAATTTTTAGAGTTCTGGAGATAGGTATGAGCTTTCACCTAATGCCAAAAACTGTTGGTTTTGTTTTAGGTAAGTTTAGCAGTAATTGTTTATCACTGACCTACTGAATAAGGGCATGAAAATCAGCCTGAAGTTTGAGTTCAAGAGAAGAGACAGAAATGTTGGAGTGGAATAGGACAGTGTCATCAGCATAAAGCAGGAGAGGAAGATGGGGGTAAGTCAGTTTGTTAATGCAGATATAAAAGAGGAGAGGTGACAGAATAAAGCCTTGGGGAGACCTTTTTGCAGAGGAACTGATGTAGTGGTTGATTAACTGAAATTAGCTTAGAAGCTAATTTAATTATATTAATTGCTTTCTGTACATTGTTTGTTATATGTTTATACTTCCTTGCTCTGTTTTAGATATATACTACTTACTGCCGCTTTGTTTATTTTTTTCCTCTTTTTCTATTATTTCCCCAGGGCAGTATTTGCAAGTGGTCAGTTATTGTCATTGTACTGTCCCAGTAAACAAATATAAAGTTAAATAAAATAAACAAAAAAAAAATCAATGAAAGAAGTTAAATATATCCAGAAAATAAACAGATATAATTTCTTTTTTGACAATAATATTCACAAGAGGTCATCAGAGGATGCTAACAATCTATTAACAAAAAAGATCTGTGGAGCAGAGATCATTCAACAAATAAAGAAACTAAAAGAGAATAAAGGTGTATGGATGCATGATTAATTCTCTCAGTTTATAACCTTTTTCCAAAAAAAGTTATACAATTAATAATAAAAATGTACGCGAATGTTCAAGATAAATAAATGATATTTAGAGATACTGAAGATAATGCATAATGTCACCAATATTAAAAAACATAAACAGACCATATTTACTATGCATCCTATCATCCAGTCCCATTACAAAATGTGGATTATAAGATGTTTATTTCAAAATACATTGACAGAATAAGAAATACAATTTCATACTTGATACTTAACACTAATATACTATGCAAGAAACAAGAAGGAAGAAATGGCAATTTTAGTTTAGACAGATATAAAACCTTTAAAATACCCTAAGCACATCTTGCTTATTTATGTTATTTAAGAATTTTAACTTCCCCACATATTCATAAAAGTATTACAGACTCTTACTCCGGGATTCATGAAGCTCGGCACAAGGACGGTTTTAGCCTTGCGCCAAACGTCCTCATTACAGATGGTGCAGCAACGCCATATGAATATTTATGAAGCCATGCTGCTGCACCCTCGAAGTGCACAGGAAACGTGTGCGAGTGGAGGGGACAAGTTTAAGTCCTCTATGGAGGTGGAAACATGACCCCACAGTTCCACAACCTACTATGCTTACTATTAGAGCCCGCCTTTAATAGTAAGCAATTAATTCAGTGTTCATAGATAGTGAAATGTATGCTAAGCATACAATAGTGTCCACGGACACTGAAATAAAATCAAAGTAGTAAACACACAAGCACGTAGTGGAATGTTGAGCCCCGTTCCTAGAACTTTCACGATTAGATTCCCCGTGTCCCGATTTTACATTTGTATTGCTTCGATATCAAAAGTATAAGTGAAGTGCAGCATGTTTGCACGTCACTGCCCCTTGCTTAGCATAGCTTACACATCAAAATCATCCAAATAGAAAAAAACATGTGGAATCAATGTTAATGTCAATAGTGTAGTGGTTAGAGCATCCGCCTAAAGAACAGGCAGGCACGGTTCGAGCTCAACTATAGCACATATAATTTTCCATGTGGAATGTCATTTTGCTGTATAACCTACATAATAACATGTAAATGTAAATTGAGTACTGCATGAAATGTTTAACTAATGTCATTCAATCAAAGTGGTAGTGTCATAATGAATAAGGCACTAGTAAGCAGGTGTAAGCACAAGTAAGCAGTAGTAAACATATATAAGTACCAGTAAGCAAGTCTGAGTGTGCTTGTGCGGGTGTAAGCAGTGCCCAGCATAAGAAATGCATATAATTATGTGCATGTATGTGCATGTATATATATAGATATATAAAATATATATTTATATATATATATATATATATATATATATATATATATATATATATATATATGTGTATATGAAGAATGAACGTCGTAACAATAAAGCATACAAAAAGAATGAGAAGGGAATCAATAACAACCCCAGTATTATATAGTGCTGTCAGTGTATGTCATAGCAAGCTGGGCAGGGGTGAGCAAAGCACTGCTACCCACACCACAGGCAGGACACTACCAGTGGGAGTAAATTTGCCTATCTGCTAAGTCTACTTTACAAACAATCACAGGGTAGTCCCTGGTGGGACCACCCAAAAATTGCTAGGATGGTTGGACCTTCGACCATTACACAAGCAAGGGCAGGTATGTTCAAGGATTAAATAGTGGGAGAGCCTGATAATACATGGATTGAGACAACATACGTATAGGGCCCCTAATGCTGGGGAGAGGGCAATGTGTGGAGGTGTGTCATGGCTGTGATAGCAAATGGAAAATTGATGGTTTGCGTGTATGTTGAACTCGGGTGGGGGTGGAGGAAGTATGGGTATGAAATTATGGATCCAGTCATGTCAAGGTTGGATGGCCT